>NC_141917.1:11154318-11457348 GCF_057802395.1 Ceratotherium simum simum
TGCAACTCATTTTCTTTTGTTCCCATTAGCTCCTGTATAAATTCACAAAATGCTGAAGCTCAGGCATGTTTCTCTCTCATAAAAGTACACTTCCACTGAGAGGAGACGACAGAGTGAAGGGAAGGAGATGTTGCACAATGTCCTCCAACTTGCTAGATGAGAAAACTGCAAGTTTGTGTTACCTCAAAATATCTTGCTTCATCTCTCAAAAAAAAAAAGAAAATCAAAGGACATACTATTACGTACTATCCTCAGGATAAAGCAGCCAGTGTTACCGGTTAGAAATATTGCAGACATTTCCACGTAGGCTACATCTACTATATTTTATCACACAGAATATCCAGCTTATTATAAAATAGATTTTTAGGCTGTGAATCTATTTTTTAGCGTAGGGCAGAAAATAATCTGTGGGCAAATAAACTCTGATAAACAATTAAATGTAAGATGTATCCTGATTTCAGAGTTGTTAAAATGTAAATAAATAAGTAAATGAGTATTTTATTTAATTGAGAAAGTCATGTTTTTATGAAGTTTTTTTTGGAAATAATAGTGAATGAATGTGACAGAAAAGTCTAATTTTATTTTGATATCTTGGCTGGGAAATCAAACTTACATCAGACTTCCAAGGTCTTTTTCATTTCATAGGAGAAATCAAGAACTATATTCTTTGACCTTCTTTCTCCATAGTGTCCCTGGCTGGAGTTTGCCAGTGAGGGTCACTAGCATGGGGTGTATGTAGGAGGAGGAGAAATGGAGCATTCATTGTGTTGAGTCTAGAAAGAATCAGCAAAAGGGAGATGGGTTATTGCTGGTCACCAGATTTAACATGTGAAAAAGTTAAGGCAAATGCATTTGTAACCTTCAGCATTGGCCACAGGGAAGTGCTAAATGGATACGTGATAAAAATACCCATTTTTTAATCATAATAGGGAAATGATAGTATTATTCTTAATTATTTATTTTGTTAATAGATTTACTTATATTGAACATCTGCGTATTTAGGAAACACACTGCTCTTTGTCTTTTATTATAATATCTGTTCAATTTTCAGCTGAATTCTTTATATATTATCAAGCATTTTTTCTTTCTTTTTTTGGGGGGAGGAGGAAGATTTGCCCTGAGCTAACATCTGTTGGCAATCTTCCTCTTTTTTTTTTTGCTTGAGGAAGATTAGCCCTGAGCTAACATCTATGCCGGTCTTCCTTTATTTTGTGTGTGGGATGCCTCCACAGCATGACTGATGAGTGGAGTAGGTCCACGTCTGGGATCCAAACCCGCAAACCTGGGCCACCGAAGTGGAGCACGAGAAACTTTAACCACTCGAGCGCGGGGCTAGCCCCATATCAACGATTTTTATAACGATAATCAGACTGAAAAAATATTAGGCTATTCCAAATAGGAGGTCTCCTTCCCTTTCCTGATGAGAAAATCTAAAAATTATATTTGGCTTACTTGTAAATATAAATTTTCAGGGTTACACATAAAATAATTAAAGATCTATTTATGATATGTAATTAATTAATTGATATATGTACACATTAAAATTAAGTTATATAAATAATGAATTCATTTAGAAATATTTCTACCCCAATAGTTTATAACTAATTGTATTCAAATTTTTCACACGCGTCCTTACCGTCACAGGCTGACAGCACTCCACTAGAGCCTATTTTTTAGATAACTCTTAAAATCCACATACGATCCTAACACTGGAAGTTGTATCCTAATCCATAAGGTTAAGGTTGACTGTGCTGTTCAGATCTCCTCTATCATTAGCGATTTTTTTTTTTTTTAGTTTTCTATTACTTCCTAAGAGAGGCACATTAAAAGCTACTAGAATAATTGTAGAATTATCTACTTTTATCTAACATTACTCCTTAATATCAAACATGTAGAGATATTTATATCTAATGTATATTTAACCTATAGATATATTAATCTATATGTGGATATATAATATAAAATATGATATATATAAACATAATATATAGTCATACTATCACCCTTTAATTCTATCAATTTTTGCTTTATTTATATGAGGTTTTAATATTAGGCCCTATTCATTTATAAAAGTTACATTAGTTTTCTACTATTGTGTAAGAAATTATGACAAAATTAAGAGTTTAAAACATTTGTTTAGGGCCCTGGTGGCCTAGTGATTAAGTTCGGGACACTCCACTTCAGCTGCCTTGGTTCGGTTCCTGGGTGCAGACCTACACCACTCATCAGTGGCCATGCTGTGGTGACATCCCACGTACAAAATAGAGGAAGATTGGCAACAGATGTTAGCTCAGGGCGAATTTTCCTCAGCAAAAAGACCACATTTGCTTACTAGCTCGTAGCTCTGTATCAGAAGTTTGGCATCTTGTGACTTGGTTTCTCTAGTCAGAGTATCAGCAGGCTGAAGTCAAGGTGTCAGTAGGGTTGAGTTTTCATCTGCAGGCTCTGGGGAAGAATCTGCTTCTAAGATCATTCTGGTTTTTGGCAAATTCATTTCCTCGAAGTTGAGGACCCTGTTTGCTTGCTGACTACCAGGTGGGCTGCTGTCAGAGTTTAGAGGCCATCCACATTACTTGATTGAATACCAAGTATACATATTTTAGAACCCTTTATTTCACAAATCCATAAGGGAGGCAAGGTTACTTGTAATAGCAGTAGATTCGAAGAAACAGAGCGGCCTAGAGAACTGGATAGGAAAAATGTGGTGCAGAACATGCAACACTGGGTGGAAAAAACAATTAAATAGGTGTACCTATAGCAATCTGGTTAAATTTAAAAATCATGCTGTCAAATAGAAAATATTAGACACAGACTGTGATCAATGGCATAAAACAATGTATGTAAATTAAAAATAAATACATATATAAACTAACTGCATGTTGGGAAAGCAGTTAGTTTATAAAGAAAAATAAAACTAAATTTCTACCTTATACCATGTAAAAATATGTACTCCATAATCTTTGTCATACATTTAGTATGTGTGCCAATGGGGAAAATATTTGCATTTTATATCACAAATAATTTCTTGAATAAATAAAGGAATCCACAAATCGAAGGGAAAATATCAAAAAACCAATGGAAAATGTGAGCAAAAAATATTGAAAGAATTCACAGAAAGGGAAAAATAAAGAGCTCAAAATCCTATAAAATATTTTGAACATCACCCACAAAAAGATAAATCAAAATCAAAGAAGAAAAAAAAAGAAAAACATAATGTCTTTCTTCTTTTTAAGATAGCTCAGCAGGATCTGTTTCAAAAACTCAACAGTCTATTGAGAAGACAGTCAATGATCTTTTATCCATTTCAAAGTCTTGCACAATTTTTCCTGGCACAAGGAATGCTCTATAGCAGGAATTGGCAAACTTTTTATGTAAAGGGCCATATAGTGAATATTTTAGGATTTTCTGGCCATACAGTCTCTGTTACACCTATGCAATTGTGCTGTTGCAATGTGAAAGGAGCCATAGATGACACATAAATAAATGAGCATGGCTGTTTCCAATAAAACTTTATTCACCAAAAACAGGCAGTAGGTGGGATTTAGCCAGTCGGCTGAACTGTGCCAACCCCTGATCTATGGCATTTTCCTAGAACCTATTACTAACAAACATGTTAAAATTATGCCTACATTGGGCCACCAAGCAGTTGCATATGATAGATTTAAATCTTACTGGCAACACTCTTATTGGGATCACTCACCATAATTCTGTATATCTCTGCTTAAAACACTAAAGCAATCGCAGTGACTACATACATTGGATGTAAAAAAAGTCAATCATTTCAGTCATATAATCAGGAGTATGTTATCCTTGGAATTACTTTACATGAAAATAGGTATAATTGGGTTCCAATTAAATGAACTAATCTTGTCCAATTCTCAGATATTTTATTCAATTATTTATTTGTTAGTTCTGATGAAATATTACACATTTTGTTGTTATTCCTCAACGTTTCATAAAAGATCTTTTCAATACACAACTCAACTGGCTAACTTCACTTTAACTCTACAATTTCCAGTTATGTTTCAAAAATATATTTTATTATTCCTTTTTCTTAAAGGAAATGAGTCTAATTTGCTCTCACAATTTACTGGAAAAATGCTATTCATTATAGACTGAATCAAAAGTCCAAATTTCAGAGCAAATTTTTGGAACAGGGACCTGTTCAGACAGAATACTTTTTTAGGGAGAATGGTATTCTGGTTTATTGGCATTCTGATTGTGGTTAGGGAATGATGCCACCAGACCTAGAACATGATAATAACAGGCATTTCAGTCATCAGACAGTCCAATGAACTTTTTTTTTTTAGTGATAAAACAAAGACTCAGTGTGCTTAATCCAGCCTAATCCAGGGTTATGTGCTTTATTGTATTTATGTCCATATTTAAAGCTCTTTAATGTGTGTTAATATTTTCTCACAATAATCCTGTGAGTTAGTTAAAGCAATGCTATTATTCCAATTTTTTAAAAAAATCAAATTCAAATTCACAAAGCTTGAAAATCATAAATCTAGCAAGTAGCTGAGCTGAAATTCAAACTGATGTCTTCTGCAATACTTCACTGGTAGTGTTCTGACCTGAGTCCACCACAATCCTTATCTGTTTCTTTATTGGCATGGAGAAAATTTTGAAAATTTGCATCATGATTAACGTTAAAATATATTTTTTAATTACTTATAAAATATTAAACTTCATGTTAACTCTTAGGATAGAAATCATTCTTGTGCAACTGGAAGGAATGAAGACAGCTTGCTGATTCACTCAGCTGCCAAAGCAATATCCATGACGTTAAAGGCATCACCTAATCATATACTTCTAGTTGGAGTAAAACAATTTTTGCACATAGTTTCAGCTGCAGGATATAACATGAGGTAGGTTAAACAACACGTCTCATCCTTCCTAGTAAGGAACTACTTCCAACAAAAATTCCTATGACGGCACGGAAGATGAAACTCATGAAAATTAAAATGAATAGTGAGTAACCCTAACCCCCCAAAATCAAACTTTAGTAGAAATAAGCTTAGAAAAATGGTATGCCAAATAGACTATGTATATAAAAATATTGAAAACAAAATGCTGGGATTAATTTTTTTAATGTCATACATAGTTTGTAGCAAGGTTATTTCCGTAGAAGCCATGCAATACGTATTTGTTGAATGAATTAATGAAATAACCAATGTTTTATTTAATATTAAATGATGACAAAAGAACGTAGCATTTTGAGTATGATCTCAGGTTTGGAAGCAAACGGTGGAAGGGAGTGATGAGAGGAAGGAAGAGAAGAAGAAAGGAAGAGAGAGGTGAACCAAAGAAGACATACACAAGAAAAACGTGGCAGTAAAGAGTATAACAAAATGCCAAAAATCAAAACACTGCATAGTGGCAAAAAAGCTGGCTTTGTTTTCTTTCTTATGGTTTTCCGTATTTCTTAGATTTTCAATAATTGTTTTGCATTTAAAAATGTAAAAGTTGTTTCAGCTCTCAAAATCATGCCATGATATTTTTCTAATTAAAACCTAACTCAGTGTTGTAAAGAGAATAATAAATAACGTAGGACCTGAGCCAATAGTACAGCTAATAAGAATGGTGTCCACAGGTTCTCCTATCAATGGTTTCCAACTGATCCATGAGCCCCGAAGATTTCGTCAACCCATATCACTGCCTTTCCTGGATGAGGCTGAGAGCAAGTGACAGGACTCTCAGTGATTAGGCTAAACTCCATCAAGGTCAATATAACAAAGTTCTGAATATAATTTTCTTTGAAGGAAAGTTTTGATTGCCAAAAAAAGAGAGTTTATTCTTATTATCTAAATATCTGGCATAGCCAGTGGCAAATAGAATCAGTCCCTACCTCTGTGATTTTGTAAATAAATGCCATTTTTTATTCCATTCTGCTGGCTGCTCTCTCATAAATTTAAAGTAACATAATAGCAGCTTGCTTGTTGCATTGATTTTACAACCTTGAGGTGTTCTTAATCTGGGAAAAAGTAAACCTTTATTAACCAGTTGTCATTTTCACAGCAGATAATTCTAAGTTACAGGATTTCATTAGGAAAGGAAAACATCCCCTTCCAATAATATGGAGTGGTTAAGATGTTATCTAGTTAGCATGCTGATTTCTAATTTTCTAAATGTATAACATTGAAAAATTTCATTTATTTACATTACATAATATTTTAGAGGTTATTTATTTGAAATTAATGTTCATTGAAGAAAAAAAGGGCAAATGATGCCTTTCATCTTAATGCAACAAGACAAGGAATAGTTACAATAGAAATAAGGAAAAAAGGCCAAATTACATAAATAGAGGATGCATTAAAAGTGTAACTTCCAAGGATTGAGCCAAGTAATCCTTTCTGATTTAGCTATGTTATAAAACACTAGATATCTAAAGAAAATCTTCTTTAATTCCATCTTTGTTTTTTTCTCTTTTACCAGATGTCTGTCTGACTCAATTAGAGCAGAGCTCTCTCTGTTCCCACGTAACACTATTCTTCGATGTTCTGATGTTCTGCACCTACATTTGAATGGACCGTTACAGGTGGAAAAAGTGCTAAAATCAGCTGTGCCACAGCGGTATTGATTTAGATATTCTTATTTATTCTTCCCTCTCCTGGAAAGAGAATACCTCCTAGAGAGGCTGAAATTCTATCATCAAACAGTTTAGAATACCAAAAGAGTTGTTTTTAATAATTCTCTTTATCCTAGAATTTTGGAGATCAGAATTTTACAATTGGATCCTGAACAGCTGTTTTGGTATTCCGAATGATGGCTGGTAATAAGAGGAGAGAATTTCAGTCTCACTCCATGATGTAAATGAAATTTAATCCAAAATTGTGTTTGGAAAGCAATTTTTTGAAAGTGCTAAAATGATACATTTATTTCTATTCACTGTGAGCCAGGTGCCCCCCAGCCATTCCACATTGTGCACCAGGGAAAGAGAGAGAGAAAATGCCTTTTGAAGACGTAGAACATATGACATGCCAGAGCAACAGAGAGCATGGTACCAGGGAGAGGATCACAGTGGCAAGAAAGACAGGCATGCAAACAAAGCTCTTCAACCTCGGGTCCTAGATGGTGCAGGTGAGTCAGGCTGAAAGGAAAACAAAAAATCAAGGAGGTGAGAGCCTGAGATTCCCCTTTTGCCTTTCCTCCATCTCCCATTCACATGTGTCCATTTTCTATTTTCTACCTACCCAAAACAGCTACAGGAAATCAAACTGGCGAGGAGCCTGGCCTAATTTGGCAGAAGGAGCACCTCTTATGGACTTCTAGGAATTTTCCTCGGGGTTCATGTAGATAAGAAGATATCCTGGAGCTACCTTCCCCCAATCTTGTTAAAGGGACCTAAAGATTGCTGATGGGGCTAGCTGTGAGCTGACCAGGGAGGTCCCTGTGGCTGGGTTTGCATTATCTTGTAGCTAGAGCAGCAAGACCAGAAGGTAGGATTATGTCCAAGGCAATTAAAGCTAACTGCTCCCTTGGCCAGAGAGAGATGACAAAGGAAATCTGAGAAAACAAACCATCTGAAAGAGGCTGAATAAATTGGTGGAACAGACTAAGTTTACTGAATTAGATATTTTTCTGCTCCACCTCTAGTGGAATGGAGACATGGTATGGGGCACAGATAAGTAATTGGACATTTAAAGTGACATATCTTTGTATAGTGAGCATAGTGTGTATATTTGTCATCACACTACAATTACTTTTCAAGGAAATGCTGGCTCATAATTTTCCAGGGAATAAAATTACAAATTCTAGACAATCTGTGTGCCACTTGAGGATGTGATAACATTGGTGATGATGAGACAGGTTCAAGTAATTTAATTACTAATATAAAATAAAACATGTGGATAAGAACTTTAATTCTTCTTTTTTTTTTCTTTTTAGGGGAAGATTTGCCCTAAACTAGCATCTGTTGCCAATCTTCCTCCTTTTTTCTTCCTTTTAAGCCCACAAAGCCCCAGTATATAGTGATGTACGGTTTTAAGTTCTTCTGGTTCTTCTCTGTGAGCCACTGCCACAGCATGGCTACTGACAGACAAGTGGTGTGATTCTGTGCCTGGGCACTGAACCCAGGTTGCTGAATCCAAGTGCGTGGAACTTTAACCACTAGGCCATCGGGGCTGGCTCAAGAATCTTAATTTCTAATACCTTGGATTAATGAACCTGTATTGTGAATCAGCTCAAACAACTTACAAGGCCACTAACATTTTTACTAACAGAAAAAGGTCAGGTCTTTGAGATATTTTTAAATAAGACAGAAGGAAATGGTTCCTTGTTGTGTCTTAATGTTCTTGGACTATCTTTTCTTTTAACCAGTCTCTGGAAGAACATAATGGGATAATTATTTTGTCAAAAAGAGGATGTGACTATTTGTGTAAAAAACAAAAAGAACCAAAGAGGAAAACATTCACGAGTTGGCTTTTGTTCTTTTAGGAAGATAAACACTGTGATTTTCTACATGCATGTAGAAGTATAATTTCATGCCTATTGTTCATGCAGGGAGAAAAATATTTCTGGGCTTTCAGTTCTTTAGAAGATTGAAATGACTTTTTTTTTTTTAATAATTATGACAGTATTAGGATCCTAGAATCTGGATGCTGGGCTTATATGTGTTTTCTTGCATGAAAATAGTTTTAGTTCATTAACCAAATAATCCTTTTCCCTCCTAGAATATTTTATATCTAACAATTCATGCCGATAAGTGAGAACCTAGCATAATTGGAAGGTATATAAAGTAATTATTAAATCTTAAGGACACAGAGTGTATTTCCAGTGTGTGTGTGTGCATGTGGATGTGTTGTGGAGATTTTACAGTCAAATGGCAAATACCATTCAAGACTTTCTAGTTCTTCACTCTCCATAAGGCTTGACCTTCCTAAACTCTGAAGATTGAATGCTCAAAAGAATAATATGTTTTGCTACAAGTATGGCAGTATACAAAACGGAAAAAAAAGGATCAAGAAATTGAGCCATGATCCATTAAGCTATGTCTTTTTGTAAAGAAAGAATTTGCCAATGTAACGTAACAAATTTTAGCATTTTGAATTGAAAGAGCATTTTACAAATGAAAATGTGTGCAGGGCCATAATGATTTAAAGCAAAGGATGGAATGCTACTTCTGTATATTGCCCCATCTTCTCTCTGCTCTTCAGTATTTTGACAAAGCTTGCCATATGTGTTTCCCTTTATATTTGTTACAGAAAATTAGAAGAGGCCCCAAAAGCACCACAAATGAATCAAGGCAGAGTGGATAAATATGAAAGGAGTTTTTTATTGTTCTGAAGGGTTTATCACGTATTCTTCAACTCTCATGTCAAAAAGAAAGCTGATATTACATTGACCAGTACATTTTCAAGCTCTATTCCTAAAGAGAAACAAAAACAAATCTTTTTAATTCCAAATTTTATGTTTTGCTCTTTTGTTTGCTGTTAGTTTTAGAAATAAAGTTAGCAAGCAATGATGGTATGAAAAAAGAGAAAAACTTAGCATAAGAGGGGATTTGATTTCAAATCTAGCATTGACAATTATAAGATATTGGACCTTGAGACAAGTACTTGATACGGTCCACGCTTAGTTTTCTCATTACTAATGGGAATAATAGTGTATGTCTTTCTGGGTTGAAATGATTGCTAAAGGTCATCATGAAAATAAAGCACACGGGCAACACTCAAATAGTAGCTACTCAAGACACAAAAATACAGTTGGGTTTTTTTCTTATTAATGTCCACCTTAGAATAGAGAAGCAATTGTCCTCTTTTCTTTGCATCAGAATTCCTGGAGAGTTTTAAAATAATTCAGATGCTTGGAGCCAAAATTTGATGATCTGGTGTAACTGATTCAGTTGGTCTTGAGTTGCCGTGGGCTACACACGTACACACACACGTGCACACACACACACACACTTACTATGGAAGTATATTAGAGTGAACACACCTTTGTAACCAGCATCCACATCTAGACGCAGTCATTACCAGCACCTTAGAAACTCTGCTTGTGCATCTTTCCAAGTACATCCCTCAGTGACAATCACTATACAGATGTCTAATAGCAGAGATTACTTTTGCCCATTTTTGTGCCTAGCAACCATTACTCAGCATTATGTTTGTGAAAGTCATCCTTGTGGTTGTGTATAGACATAGATAATTGTATCTACTAATTGTATCTAACTGTACTAATTTCATCTCATCTAATTGTGTAATTGTAATCCATTCTCTAAATACATCATAACTTCTGTACAGTATTCTTTCTCTTCTTCAGGGGCATATGGGTAACTTTTAGATTTTGGCTAACAAGAATAGGGCTGCTATCACATAAAAGCATATGGCTTTTTGTGAACATATGTTGGATATTTTCCTGCGAATGGAATTTCCCAGTTATATGACATTCATACGGTCAGATTTAGTAGATACTGATTATTTTCCAAACTGACTGTCTCAATTTACCTTCTCACCAGCACTACATGAGAGGGCCAAGGACTGCAAGGACTGCACATTTTTTACCAACACTTGCATTTTCCGTAGTTTTTCATTTGAGCCATTGTGGTGAAAGTATGATGGTACAATATTGTAGTTTTAATTTGCATTTCTTGGTGATTTATACAACTGAGCAATCTTCATGGTTTATTGTTCATTTGGATGCCTTTTTTTACAGTGTTTATTGAAGTCTGTTTGACCTGTTTTCTATTATTTTGACTGAGGGGTTTTTTTTTAAATAACAGTATATAATCTGGGAACGAGATATTTGTTTGTTTGTTTTTGTCAGATACCTGTATTATAAATATCTTCCCTGCTCTGAGGACGGCCTTTTAATCTCTTAGCACTATTCTTTGATACAGAATCTCTTACTTTTAATGTATTGCCAGATTTATCATTTTTTAAATATTAGTGATTTTTGTTCACTCTTTAGGAAATATCTGCCTACTCTAAGATAACAAAGATTTGATGTGTTTTTTCTCAAAGTTCTATCATTTTTCTCAAAATTAGGTTTCAAATCTATTAGGGATTTTTTGGTGTGGGTGCTAGTTTGATTCTAAATACTCTGCTCTGTTACACTAGACACTTGTCTTATCTGATACTACGCTATCCTAATTACTCTACCTATTTAAACGCTCTTGACGTTTGATTGGTTAAGTCCTCCAGTTGTATTTTCTTTTTCTTCAATTGCATTGCCTATTTGTGGCTCTCTGCTTTTCCGTATGGATTATAGAACAAGCTTATTGATTTCTACTCCCCCCAAAAAATTTCCGGTATTTTTATTTGGACACTGTGGAATCTACAGATTACTTTAAGAAGAATTGAAAACCTTACAATATAGAGTCTTCTAATCCATCAGAGTGGTATATCCTTCCATCTATTCAAGTATTCTATAATTTCTCTCAATAACAATAATTGTTATTTTTAGCTAATTTATTTCATGCCTATATTTAATCATATTTTCCTAAGTATTTATTATATGTATCACATACCATGATATTTATCCACTTAAAGTATACAATTATTATATTCTTAGAATTATGTAACCATTACCACAATCAAATTTAGAGTACTTTCATCACCCCAAAATGAAGCCCTGTCATTCTACATTAAAGCCCTAGACAACCACTAATCTACCTTCAGTCTCTATAGATTTGTGTATTTTGGATATTTCATATAAATGGAATCATACACTGTATGATCTTTTGCAACAGATCTTCTTTCACTTAGAATAATGTTTTCAAGATTTACCCAAGTCACAGTATGTATTAATAATACATTCCTTTTTATTGATGGATGCTATTCTATTCTATGGACACATCATGTTTTATTTATCCATTCACTGATTGATGGTCCTTTGGATTTTTTCCACTTTTTGGCTAAGATGAATTATACTGCTACAAACATTCATGTAGAAGTTTTTGTGCTGCAATATGTTATCATTTTTCTTGGATATATACCTGTTAATGGAATTGCTGGTTTGCACTGTGTTTCTAATGAATTTTTTATCCTTAATGAACTTTTAATCTTTTGAAGAACTGCTAGACAGTTTTCCAAAGTGGCTGTGTTACTTTACATTTCCATCATCAATATAAGCAGGTTCCAATTTTGCCACATTCTTGCCAAAACTTTTTATTTCTGTTTTGATTATAGCCATTCTAGTTGGTATGAAGTGGTATCTCATGGTTTTGATTTACATTTCCCTAACAACTTATAATGTTGAGCGTTTTTTCTTGCTATTGGCCATTTGTATATATGCTTTGTAGAATCTATTTTGTTCATTTGCTCATTCTTACATTAGGTCATTTGTCTTTTTATTATCGAATAGTAAGAGATTTTATATATTCCAGATATAAGTCCTTTACCCGATATATGATTTGCAAACATTTTCTCCAATTCTGGGCTGCATTTTCACTTTCTTGATTATATCTTTTTGAAGCATAAAGGATTTTAACTTGATTAGGTCAAATTTATTTATGTTTTCTTTTGTCACTTGTACATTGGGTATCATATTTAAGAAGGTTTTGCTTAACCCAACATAATGAAGATTTATGACTATGTTTTTCTCTAAGAGTTTTATAGTTGCAGATCTTAAATTTAGATTTTTGATTCATTCTGAGTGTTTTTTTAATATTATGTGAGTAATGGATTAAATTTTCTTATTTTGAACGACTCATTTGAAACAAACACGGGTGAAGTAGTTTACTTGGGATATGACCCCAAAGCAAAAATGGGGACATCTTGAAAATAAGCAAGGGAAGGGAGACAAGCCACCTAAGGCTTTGTACTAAGGTTCTCCAGAGAAACAGGACCAACAGGATTATATATATATTTAAAGACAGGTGTATATCTATAAAATATATAAATGTATATATATATAATATATAAAGAGATTTATTATAAGATATTGGCTCACATGATCATGGAGACTGAGAAGTCTCACAATCTGCTATCTGTAAGCTAGAGACCCAGGAAAGCAGGTGGTGTAAGTCAAAGGCCTGAGGGCAGGAGAGCTGATGGTGTAGATTCCAGTTCAAGTCTGAAGGCCAGAGAACCAGGAGCATTGAAGGCAGGAGATCCATGTCCCAGCTGAGCAGTCAGACAGGGAATGAATTCAACCTTGCTGTGCCTTTTTGTTCTATTCAGGCTGTCCAGAGATCAGACGATGCCCATGGGAGAGGGCCATCTGCTTTTCTCAGTCCACCAATACAAATACTAATCTCTTCCAGAAGCACCTTCACAGACACACCAAGAAATAACGTTTAACCAGATATATGGGCATCCCATGATCCACCATGTTGGCACATAAAATTAACTATCATAGGCTTCATTAATAAAATTGTTGCCACTATGGACAACCAGGACTAATCATACTAGCCCCCTAAAGCTGTGCTGTTTAATATGGTAACCAAGAGATATGTGTGACTACCCACATTTAAAATAAAATTACTTTTTATTCCTGAAGGGTCTGAGCTCTTATTTGCTTTATCCTTATGAGGACTTAATATCCAGGGGCATAGAAGTATCGAGACTCTCCCCCGTCGATCCACTGAGGTCCAGACAAACTCTTCCTTGCCTCCATTGTGCAAAGGACCTGGGATTGCCGCTAAAGATGACAGGCATGAGGAGCCCAAAATGACAAGGTGGTGGTCCTAGCTTTAATTTATAAACAACACTTGCTGTATCCACCGGGTAGTCATACTATAACACACAACCTCCAGTAACCAGGACAACAGCCAGAACTTCAATTTTAGAGGACCAGAAGTATATATTACACAAGTGGGTAACTGAGTGATGGCGAGCAGGTCTAATCCCATCCCCACACTTTGGGTACTGGACCTGCTCATCCTAGCTATTGGCAACACAGCACCACAAGTTACCTGTTTGATCACGGCATTCCAAAGGGTAGAGCTCCAACCATCGTAGTGTGTTGCCCCAAACTGCCACCATTGGTGAGCATTAAATAAGCTTTTCCATCATTCTGTCTGCTGGGTTCCTTCCACTGGACACTTATCCACTAACACTCGCACCCCACTGATTCAGAGTTGCCATTAGGAGCGTAAAATCCCCTGCACTTCTGACTTGTGCATGTGCGTGACTGTTCAACTGTCTGTGGTTTTGGAGATAGCCCTAGGGCAGCAAAACAAGACTGCCTATGCTTAACGCGGAAAACTAGCAAAGTAAACAGAATTGTCCGGCAGAGCTGCCCTGACAGCTGGTGGGCCAAGGACACATGGCGTGGTGCATCAGAAGTGTTTTTTACGGTATGTATTTATTTTCTTTCTTCCCTTGACTATAGGTCTCTGTCATGTTCAACATTATGCCCAGCAAATACCGTAAGGCTTGGCAGTGGTAGATCTTCAATGAAGATGTATTGAACGTATGACTGAATAAATTTATTCATTTTGTGAATAAGCATATGACTTCCTTTGGTTCATTACATGAAACATAAAATTATTAAGATTATTAAATGATCAAGTCTAATCTCTTCTTAAGGTAAATATTAATATTTTATTGAACGAAGAGTTAGTAAAGATGTAACAAATTTCATTAGTTTATCTCAGATGACATTTTTCATCCTGTCAGTATATTGGAGAGAACATAGATGTGGGAGTCTGACGAAATGGAGCTTAAGAACTAGCCTTAACATTTGTTCATTCAGAATCTGTTTCTCCTGCCACAAATTATATTTCATGGTGCTGATTGAAAAATGGAATACTAGGGGCCAGCCCAGTGGCGTAGTGGTTAAGTTTGCACACTCCACTGTGGCAGCCTGGGGTTCGCAGGTTCAGATCCTGGACGTGGACCCATGCACTGGTTATCAAGCCATGCTGTGGCAGCATTCCACATAAAGTAGAGGAAGATGGTCACGGTTGTTAGCCCAGGGTCAATCTTCCTCAGCAAAAAGAGGGGGATTGGCAACAGATGTTAGCTCAGGGCTAATCTTCCTCACGCACACACACACACAAAAAACGGAGTACTTAACATGATATATTCACCAAAATGGTACCTATTATAAATAGTAAAATTTAGATGTTTTCTACATAATCAAGCAGTACAGCTTCAGAATAAATTACTTTCTATCTCTAACTGTGGATATATGAGCTTATGATATTGACTCTGCCTAGAGAATTAGAGATAATTCTACACTAAAAGACTTGATGTCTCATAATGTAAATTATATTTTAAATCAAAACTCACAGTTATCAAACTATTGTATAAACTAGAGTTTAGATACTCAAATTCATATCTAAATTAGTAACAGAATTAAAAAAGATGTCACGAAATAAGTAATTTCACACACACACACACAGAAAGTTTGAAGAATTGTTGTGATCGATGTAGTCCAATCAGGTAAATTCACTGAAATATGCAAGTCACAATCCTGATTGATTTGGTCTTTAATTTCAGTAGCTAAAATATGAAATATTCTCAATTAATTAAATCTTAATTTTAGGCCCATGCAGAATTACTTTCTAAAAGTCTTACCAATGATCTCTATTTTCAGCTCTTTGATAAACACATTGAATTTCCAGGTCAATGTATATATTATTTTTTTGGTGTCACACAAAGACCGTAATTCATTCATCTTTAATTCAAGAATGGAAAGTTCAGCTATAGTACCAAGCAACTGAAATTTATGATGTGAAGATGGATTAGTTGCATTTCATCTCAAAATGGCATTGAACTTTACTCACCCTTACAAGCATCTCTACTTGCTCACAAATATGAAATATTTCTTCTTTGAAACAAAGGAGAGTGAAATACAGCAATAATTGTATTGTGCATGCAGCATCTGTTGCTTCTGTGCCAAGAAACATATCTATAAAGAAACTCTTCTCTCATAGGCTCCTCACAGGCTTCTAAAATTTCAGAGGTTGATTAGGCCAGTATGTTTTCTACTCTTCTCATCTTTTATTAATGGTTACTTGTTCTTACATAATATGTTTCTATTATAATTATCACTTACCCGGGAATGGACTCTAAGTGATTTCCAGTAATATTGCCCCTCCTTGAGCATATCGTTTTATATGTAGATAAGTATTTTTTTTGTGTGTGTGAGGAAGATCAGCCCTGAGCTAACATCCATGCTAATCCTCTTCTTTTTGCTGAGGAAGACGGGCTCTGAGCTAATATCTATTGTCAATCCTCCTCCTTTTTTTCCCCCAAAGCCCCAGTAGATAGTTGTATGTCATAGTTGCACATCCTTCTAGTTGCTGTATGTGGGACGCGGCCTCAGCATGGCCGGAGAAGCGGTGCGTCCGTGCGCGCCCGGGATCCGAACCCAGGCCGCCAGTAGCGGAGTGCGAGCACTTAACCGCTAAGCCACAGGGCCGCCCTAGATGAGTATTTTGGATGATAGATTTCTAGAATTGGAATTTCTGGTTGAAAATATTTATACATTTATAATATTGAATACAAATCTCCCAATTATCTCCCAATTTGTTTATGTATACGTTCACCAACACTATATGAAATTTTCATTTCCCAAAACCTTGCCAATACTGGGCATTGTTGAGCTCATTTAAAACCCAATGATGGGTTAAAAATATCATTGAAAATCTCTTTAATTCAGTTGATTGATGCTGAGCTTTAGTACAGTTTTTATGTATGTATTGGTGGTCATTTTGACTTTTCAATTAAATAAAAACACTTTCTTGACATTTTACATATTAAAAACTATAGTATATCTTTACTTTGCCTGTACCTGAAATGTATCTCCATACATTTTGTAACTTACTGGCCTCTTCTTCTTCACTGGCTGGTTTAGTTATTCTCCGTTTACATATTACTGCAACATACCCCCGCCCCATCAAAAACATTGGAACAATGTGCAATAAAAAATAAAGATACACCTAAATTTTAATGTTTCCTCTTTCTTTGCTGGCTCTTGCTTAGTTCAGATTCTTCTTACCATTGCCTATACTCTTTATTTGTCTCCTCTGCTGTTTCTGTGCTATCCTGAATGCTATTTTCCAAAATCAGAAATTATGGCAAGATGGTGATATAAGCTTTTATCTCTAAATACTCCTCTCTCCTCCTGATTTCTAATGAAATTATCAAAAGAAGCTTTTGACATACTAGGAATTTCAATATTTTAGCCAAATATAGTACAGGAAAAATCATATTAATAAGAGAGCAGTCATCCAGTTCTTCTGCTTTTTTCTGAAAACTCAATATGATCTAGATGCATCTACAGAAAATTTAGATAGAATCCCTAACTTAGTCATACCGCCTAACTTCGAGGGGTCTGGATAGGAAGCAAGATTCTGTGCTGGAGCACTTAGAGGTTACTTTTATTTCCTCTAACCCCACTAATTGCTGCTCTTGGCATCAACATCCACAGAAATCCAGTATCCACACAGTGGCTTTTAATTCAACCTTATATCAGGCCCAAAAGTTTATGTCACACAGAGGTCGGGTGAGGGGGTCTCTTACAATAATATAAAACTTCTTAAGTTAAAACGAGGAACACTGTTTTGCCTAATGTCTACACGGACTTTTTTGGAGAGATGAGTGGGGAGAAACAACAAAATAATTTATTTTTAGGGAGAAGTAAAGCCAAATAAAATACATTCTCTGTGGTAATTATTAGAATTGTTTGAAAATATTTCAATTTACTTCTTGAATCACATAGTATGATTGCACACTTCTACCTGTAGTAAAGCTAGGTAGGAAGATGTTAATTATTGGCTAATGAAATATTAGTAGGGGTGACGTGTGTTACCTCCTGGCAGAGGCCATAATAGTCACTGCGTGGCTGACCACAGTAAGGATGGAAGCACATAATGAGATGGCATCTTCATCAGCACGAGTTCTTGAGTGATTGTGATAGGCAGAATCTCTTGGTAGCCAATATTAGACAAGTGGTGTGAGCACAAAATACACCTCATCACTAAACACACTGGAGTTTGGAACTCCATTTTAACCAACATATTTCCTTCCTAAATACTAATATAAATAATTGAGGACAAAGTTGAGTTAACCAAGATATATGAATGTCAAGAATATGGAGGTATGGTGTAAAAAATATAAAAATTTTAAAAATGAAAGAAAAAAAGCTATAACTTTGTCTTAAGAAGAGAATTCAATTGATTATGTGTCATACGTGAAAATAATCATGTCTTCTTTTCTGCCCCCTCCAATAACAACAACAAAATGTCAGTTCCACAATGTTAAACCTAGAGACCTCATTACCTGGGCTCCTTCACCCTCTGGCTTCTGGCTGAATGGCTTGAGTAGAAAATCACAGCATTGGAAGAAAGAGTGATAAGGGTATTTTTTCCCTCTCCCATTTCTTTGGCACTGTGTTCTGATTGTGGAAGTATTCCTGTTTTGTATTCTTTTATGAGATGGTCAATCAGGTATAGCCACAAGAAGAGATACAAAAGAAGCTCCAGAAAACAAAGTTTATTATACTCACAGGTCCTAGAAACAGGAGGCACAGCACACCACACAAGACCACATGGAAAAACACCAAGGTGAGCAGGAAGCAGAAGACAGGAGCAAGCGCATGGTTTAGGCCTGAGCCTTTATTGGATTTTCCAAGGGAACGGTAAGGCAGAGCAGGGTAGACAGTTTAGGATCAGCTGGTTTGAATAATTTTGGCAGGTCTGAGCTATAGAGGTGGTCCCCAGTGGCCTGGTACCTGCCCTGGGATGATTAAGGCAGAGGAATATTGCCTCTCACTGACTTCTTTCCTTTGAGCTTTGGGTTTATTACAGATGGTCAACTCTTCCCACTATTACTAGTCTCTGTGTGCCTCAACATTCCATTTGGTTTTCTAAAGGCTAATTACATCTCAATAAATAATCCATTTACCAAAATCTATTTAAAAAATCTTAACTGAATATGCCTTTGGTATTCTGCTTGGATCCTGAGTGATTATGTTGATTGCTACCAGGAAATGAATACTTAAGATGGTATTCTGGAATTGGGTTGCTCACATATTTAGTCAGAGTGCAGATAACTAGCTTATTTGAAGTAAGTGGGAAACTGGCTTTTAGTTTCCAGTGCGGGGCACAACACTGGGCCAGCATGTCCCTGTGGCAGGAGTTAGTTATGGGTAAATAGTTAATTTAGTTATGTTGGTAAATAGAACTTTTAGATGGACTGGCTGCTCCAGCTGAAAAGGAAAGTTTAAATGTGAGATAAACCTCAGGTCTTTGACTTACCAAGTCAAAACATACATAAAGAATTAGAGAGATTCAATAGAGATCTTCAAATAATTCCTCTTTATATATCTGTTGAACAGACATGGCTGAAAAGCAGGCTCAAAGTTCGTATTACAAAGTTAAAATTCTAGTAGAATATACAACCTTCCTAAGAGTTTTAAGTGAAGCGTAGGCCATGGTTCAAAGAAGAGGGATATGAATTATGAGAGAGACACATTTGAGCAGACCTATGGAAACTATTTTGAAAACTGAAATATCTTCACTGAGATCTGCTCTTACTGAAGTAGACCAGTGATGAAAAGAGAAGAATCTGAGCATCAGATCTTCCAGTCTACCTGATGCATGATTTTTCTAGTTCTGAGAAGCAAAAGTATAGAGTAATTTAAAACAATAATGGCTTATGTCTGGGTGTGTGTGTGTGTGTCAGTGGATAACTGAGAACTTGTCAATGGATGAAAGAGATTGGCGGGGGGGATGTGTGTATATGAAAGGCTATTCAGTTCTGAGCAATGAAAAAAGGTTTTACTACTGACCTTTATAACTATGAAAGTTTCTACACTTGATCTGAGCTCAGAATTAGGGGGGAAAAAAAGAAAGAAACTTGAAATATCAATGTGATTTTCTTGAAGACAGAAGGAGAACTTTTCCTATGTCTTTGTCAACTAGCCTTTCCTTGCATAAGAATCTTCAGATCATTCACCTGGGGCAGCTGCCTCCATAGAGATGCTATTCTCAGCTACCATCCTTTTGTACATGAGCCTTAACTGAGGTTAAACCCCAGCATGGCCCCAAAGATCAATTTCAACTTCTAGTCAAGTTTGCAGGACAACAGGATAAACATCTCTGGAATTTAGTATATTGACTAATTATATCAGCAGGACCCCAAGGACATTTGAGATTGGATTATAAGTGTTAAACTTAGGAGGAACAAACATAAAGTTATATCTAATGAATTTAACCACCTGTGTACGTTCACCCAGGATTTGGAATTTAATGTATTAGGTCAAGTACTTGGGAGTATGTCTAATACATTTCTTGGTTGGTTAATTGATGTCTTGGTTCCATGGTGGCCTATAAACAATGAGGTGGAGATGCTGGCAATTCCTGAGCAGGCTATAAAGGGAGTCAGAAAACTTAGTAAAGCAGAAACGTAGAAATGGATTTATTAAGAGCAACTGCTCGGTGTACTCCAACCAAATCTCCCAGAAGGAGATTTGTAAAGGGAATGAGCTCACTTTACAAGGCATTGAGAATTGTGCTGGTAAAGGAAGTAAGAATCTCTCTGAAAAGCTCTGCGGTGACTATCCTCTACAATGTGGAGATGAGTAAGTGATTAGATAGTAGCTGTGTCTTAAATTAGTTGATATTTCCTTTTATTAAGACTAACAGTGTTAGTTAAAGCTATAAGTTATCTTTTGGATGATTTTTCATCGAATCAATGTTTGGATGATTTGGTTAGTTAGGACTTTGTGTCTCTCCTATGCTTGTCATAAGTCCCTTCATTAATAAAAGACAGTAATAAAAAACTAAGTGGAAAAAGTGAGAGTTCTTCTGACCATGCTCCCTTTCTTCTTCCACATCTGTTCATTGCTCTCTTCTTTGCTGCTCTGGTCCCCAGGAGGCTAGTCTGCATGAACTGAATTCATCTAATTCTGTTGCCCCATGGCTTCTGATTCTGTCCAACCAAGGAGAGACATCAACAGGAGAAAAAAAACATGTCAGACACTAGACTGTGAACCAGACCACATAAATTTTTATCCACTATAATTTTTTAAAATAGAAATATGCCAGAGATTTTAAAACAAATCCAAAGTCAAAATAGTCAAAAAAAAAAAAAAAAAAACTAATTCCCCTAGGAAACTTTTGATTCATCTGGGAAAAGAAAAAGTCTTTACTATATTTCAGTCTATTTTCTTTTAATTTTGGTGCAAAATAAAACTATATATTGAAACCATTGTAGCCTCAAATGATCTCATTGTTAAGAAAGATTACAAAAAATCCACAGAATAAAATGCAATAATTTAGCAAAAAGATAAATCAGGATAAATTAAAAACTAGTATCAAATCTCAATACAAGAGTCAGAAAAAAGAAATGCACAAATAAAATGTCTTATTATTTGTAAATTTCAAATCTGCCTCATCTAATCAAATAAAAAATACAGCATAAACAAAAAGATATTATAACATGACAAAGAAAGATGGACCTAAGCTAGTATTTATTGCTAAGCTTGAAATTGTCAGCAGAATTGCACTTTCCTTAAGAAATCTTTTATGTAGAAAATGACTTAGAAATCTGTAAACAACCCCAAATGCCCATCAAATAGTTAATGTATAAACATTTTGGTATACCCACACAATGGGATACTACTTAGCAATGAAATAAGATGTATGACTGATACATGCAACAACATCCGTGAAATTCAAAAGCATTCTGTTAAGAGAAAGGAGTCAAACACAAAAAAATATAATACCAAATGAATTAGTCTATATGGCATTTTAGAAGAGGTATACTATATGGACAGATTTTAAAAAGTGGTTGTTATAGACACAAAGTTAAATCTAATGAACTTATCCATATTGTACATTCACCCAGGATCTGGAATGTAATGTATTAAGTTAAGTACTTCAGAGTATCTATAATGCATTTCTTAGTTGGTTAATGTCTTGGTTCTATGTGTAGGGGTCATTCACAAAGGGACACAAAGGAAGATGTTCAGCTGATTAAAATAGTCTATAACTCGATTGTGATTATAATTATACAGTTGTATGCATTTGTGAAAATTCATGAGTATGCATCTAAAAGTGACTTTTAGTGAAGAATATTTCAATAAACCTGAATTTTAAAAAAAAAACATTCCCAAATTTGAACATAAGAACAGCTTAATAGCAATAGAATAAATAAAATACTTACAAGTAATTATTTTTAAAAAAGTCACCAGAGCAAACAGTTTGGTGTATGAAGTATTTACGAATTTTACAGAAAAGCTTTATAAAGCTGTGTAGAATAAATAAAGTGTTTTCTAAAAGATTATCAATAGTTTACTAATGGTTATGGGGAAGAAGTCATTTTTGTTTTGCTCGCTGTTAGCAAATATCACCTATCACAGGCCTTGGAAAACTAGGAAGTATATGATAATTAGTTATTAAATAGATGAATGAACAAGTTAATAAAATGACAATACATTTTAAAATATAATTAAAGTAACTTGCACACAAGTAGAGATAACTTTACATTCAAAATGTTATAGATTTGTTTCAACATTCGTTAAAGTAACATGTCAAGATTCATTGTATTTATTCCAAAAAATCAAAGTTGATTTACTTAGTAGCAAATACATCAATAATATAAATATATAATACAATCATTTTAATTTTATTAGAAGTCAATTAACAATATTTAAACAGATTTTCTTCATAAAATAATTTGCTTTTTGTGAGATAAACAAAGATACTTCCTTAATATTAAGAAAAGCATAGATGCTTTATAACCAATAGGTGGACTTCTGTTTTTGGTCAAGATATAGTAGATTATAGTAGGCCAAGCATCTAGCTGCAACAACTAGAAAAACATATAAATTTTAAAAATCAAAATTTTAAAGTTATACAGATCTGTGAAGCAAAGAAGACAAGATAAACTAAAATCCTAGGAAAAGACAAACTCTCCCTAGATGTTGCTTCTTTCCTGGAGGCATTTGCTGATTCTAGATACAGGCTGAGGATGAGGTATCGTCTAAGCAAAGGGAATCTACCGAGGGAAAATGGAACTAGAAGTGCTTTTGAAAGTCGCAGAGGCTACCATAATGGATTAGAATCTAGAATGTATGAGTGTTGTTCTTCCCACTGGGTGTTCGGTGATTCCTGTGTTGGTGCAGGAAGTTGAGGTTGCTGGGCTGAAAACTTCTAAAACTAAGAGTGAAAACACCAATTGATTCTCAGTACTCAGGAAAGTAAGTCCCAGTAATGTGAGGGGCCTAGTGAAGCACGCTCTTGGGCTTTCCTCCTAATATTGTCAGATTTCAATTTACACAGAGCACATAGCTTAAAGAGGTAAGCTTAAACCTCACAAGAGCAGAACTGAATCTACCATAGTCCTTCAGTGATGAGGACAGAGACCTTCCAGGTCATCAAATCTCAGAAGGAAAGAACTGAATACCCCAGAATCTTTCAGTAATATGGACAAAGATTCGTCAGGTCATCAAAATCCATGAGCAAGGAATAGAGCAAAACCAGAAGTGGGTGAATCTTAGTAAAAGAGCAACTCATCCCTACTCCATCTCTTTGCTTAGAAGGAAAAGTATACCTTCTTTTAGGAAAATTAGCATCATTTGCAACTTCTAAGATGAGCTTATACATCTGGCATACAAGCAAAAGTTATGAGACATGAAAAGAGATGAGAAAAAGACCAATAATCAGAAGAAAAAAAAAAATAGAACTAGATCCACAGATAATCCAGGAATTACTCTCTAAAGACAAGAACTTCAACGTAGCCATGAAAAATTTAAATACATCTAGATATATAAAATAGAGAAAAAGATGGAAAAATAGATGAAAGATAGAAAATGTTAACAGAGAATCAGAATATATGAAACATTTTAAATTCACATTTTATAACACTCCATAACTATATTCTATAACTAAAATATATGATAATATGAAATTAAATTTTAATAGATTTAAGAGCAGACTGGGTACTTCATAAAATTGAATTATTGAGCTCAAAGAAAATGTCCAGACTGTGGTGAACAGAAGAGATTAAGCAATGTGAGTGTTCACCATCAGTTTTTAAAGACTGGGAGGAGACAAGAGTGAGCCTTCCTGATGCTTGAAATTTTATATACTTTGATCTAGGTGTTGGTTATACAAATGTATACATGCTTAAAATTCATTGAGATGTACACTTAAGATTACTTAATGTTATGTTATACCTCAAAGCAAAGAAAAATAAATTGTGCACTTAATTGACCAGACTCATGTTTTTTTACATTTTATATGATTTATTTTTCTCCTTGAATTCATATTTCATTAACTCCCACTACAGAATTTTACCCTAATTTAATACATTTCATACCTGAAAGTATTGTAATGATCATCATATATATAATATAAATATAAATATGTTTATATATATACTAGATTTTATTTTTCAGAGCAATTTTTAGGTTCACAAAATTGAGCAGAAGCCACAGTAATTCCCCCATATACACCCTGCCCCCACTCATGTATAGCCTCCTTCGTTATCAACCTCTCCCAAAAGAGTGTGACATTTGTTACATTTTTTACAATTGATGAACTTACACTGACACCTAATTATCACCCCAAGTCCATAGTTGATGTTAGGTTTCACTCTTGTTGTACATACTATGGTTTTGGACAGATGGAAAATTACATGTATTCACCATTATGGTGTCATCCAGAGTAGTTTCACTGACCTAAAAATCATCTGGACTACATCTCTTCATTCCTTACTCCCCCCAGTCCTTGGAAACCACTGATCTTTCTACTGTCTCCATAGTTTCATCTTTTTATAGAATGCCATATAGTTGGAATCATACAATAAGTAGCCTTTTCAGATTGGCTTCTTTCTCTTAGTAATGTGCATTTAAGTTTCCTTCATGTCTTATCATGGCTTGAAAGCTCTTTTTTTTTTTTTAACACTGAATAATATTTCATTGTCTGGAGGTACCACCGTTTACTTGTTCATTTGTCTTCTGAAGAACATCTTCGTTGCTTCAGGTTTTGACAATTATGAATAAAGCTGCTATAAGCGTTCACATGCAGGCTTTTTTTGTGTGTGTGTGAGGAAGATCAGCCCTGAGCTAACATCCATGCTAATCCTCCTCTTTTTGCTGAGGAAGACCGGCTCTGAGCTAACATCTATTGCCAATCCTCCTCTTGTTTTTCCCCAAAACCCCAGTAGATAGTTGTATGTCATAGCTGCACATCCTTCTAGTTGCTGTACGTGGGACGCGGCCTCAGCATGGCCTGAGAAGTGGTCTGTCAGTGCGCGTCCGGGATCCGAACCCAGGCCGCCAGTAACAGAGCACACGCACTTAACCGCTAAGCCATGGGGCCAGCCCAAGGTTGTGTTTGAACATAAGTTTTCAACTCCTTTAGATAAACACTAGGTTGCTGGATTGTATGGTAGAGTACGTTTAGTTCTGAAAGCAACTGCCAAATGATCTTCCAAAGTGGTTGTATCATTTTGCATCCCACCAGCAATGAATGAGAGTTCCTGTTGCTCTATATCCTCATCAGCATTTAGTGTTGTCAGTGTTCTGGATCTGATCATTCTAATAGATGTGTAGTGGTATATCTTATTGCTGTTTTAATTTGCATTTCCCTGAAGACATATGATATGGAGCATCTTTTCAGGTACTTTTTGCCATCTATTTATCTTCTTTGGTGAGGTGTTTGCTAAGATCTTTGGCCCATTTTTCAATCAGGTTGTTTGTTTTCTTATTATTGAGTTTTAAGAGTGTGTTGTATATTTTAGACAACAGTCTTTTATCAGATATGTCCTTTGCAAATATTTTCTCCCACTCTGTGGCTTGTCTTCTCATTCTTTGATAATTTTTTAATATAAGTAATAAAACAGATTGGAAACACTTCCCTAGCCATTGTCATCATTATGTCACATGTTGCAGAACTTCTAGACAATGCAATAACAGAAGAAAAATTAGACAGAATATCTATTATAAACTAAAGCAAAATGATGTCTTGAATCAACGAATACATGCATTTATAACTGGGGAAAATCAAATAAATCTCAACAGGAACTGCTTTGCATTTCAGTGTCCTCTTCATATGAAGAACTTTATTCTCTATCATTAGAGTAGTGGCTTGCATGAACTTTAAGAGTGACGTGAATTCTTTTACAGTTGAGAAAAATCTCTCAGTCTTAGATGCTAGATGGAAACAGGAAAAGAATGGAGGCACGTGGAAAAGTTAGAAGAGCATCCACATAATTGCATTGAGTTTTAATGAGACTAAATGAAGGCATAAATTATGGGAATAATTTAAAAATGGAGACACTTAAGCAATATTGAGACTTTCACATCAAATGATTTTGATCATTGATAATTGGATATGAGGAAGAAAAAGAAAGAAAGAAATCTCCCCACTATTTTTCTTAGGCATTTGGGAATATCGTATTTTCACTTGCAGAGATGTAGAAGAGAAAAAGAAAACAATATAAATGACACTGTGATGAGTTAACTGTGGATGTGCTGAACTTGATATGCTTGTGTAACATCACAGAACAAATGTTAGTGAGTAGCTGTATATAATGGGCTGGAGTTCAAGAGAATTATCTTACTTAAATACAGAGATATGGGCATTATCAACATATATATGATATTAATACCAACAAGGAAGAAATGCTAGATACTAAGCACTGTTCTAAGTGTCATATATATTATATATATTTTTTAATTTCAATTAACCTCCAAATTGAGATGGAATAATATTATTGGATTCTCATATATCAGAAGATAAACCTGAGACACAAAGGGTTAAGTGACTTGCCCAAACTCACAAATCTCCTAATGAATGGCACTGAGATGTGAACCCAGGCAATTTGCTGCAGGAACAGGCTCTGAAACAAAACATTTTATATTGCTCCTTAAGAGATGGTAGTTAAAATAATGCGAATAAGTGATATCAACCAGGGATAACTCCCAAAATGACAATAAAATGGCCTGAGAATCAAACTTTATGTAAAATCAACAATTAAAAAAGCCCAACTCATAGAAATAGAGAGTAGAATGGTGGTTTCCAGGGGTTGGCGGTGGGGCAAATGGGAAGATGTGGCTCAAAGGGTCCAAACTTCCAGTTATAAGGTGAATAAGTTCTGACTACCTAATGTACAGCATGGTGGTTATTGTTAACAATACTGTATTATATACTTGAAAGTTGCTAAGAGAATAGATCTTAAATGTTTTTACCACAAAAAAAAAAAAGAAAGAAAATCGTGTGAGGTGATGGATGTGTTAACTAACTTTATTGTGATAATCATTTCACAATATATAAATGTATCAAATCATCACCTTGTACACCTTAAACTTTTACACAATGTTATATGTAGATTACATCTCAATAAAGGTGGAAAATATATTGGCAGAGAAACAGGAGACTGAGAAAGGAATAGAAATGGGCCCACCAGAGAAACAGAAGAGTAACGAAGGAGTGGAGGGTCACAGTATTCAAGACAATTGAGCTTCTTAAGAACAAGAAAACGGTGGGCTGGCAGTGAAAAGGCCATCAAAAGTGACATGGAATATAGGAACAGAAAATATTGACTGTGCTTAACAACTAAAAGTTTCAATGATGATCTTGCTGTTAGAACTGTTTGGAGGGTGTACGGAAGAAACACTAGAACTCAGGAGAAGTGGTGGCTTATCTTTTCATTAATTAGAGGCGCAATCTTAAAGAAATCAATTAACCTTTTCAAGTTCTGGAAAAAGACATTTTAGTGTAAAATGGGTGCAATCCCCAGTGTTCTAGCAATCTATATAATTCCACTATAAAAAAGAATCTACTTTATTATTGCTATTATGAGTCAAAATGTATCTTCATTAAAACATACTAGTGGGTGTGGTGTAGGGGTGGTAGGAAGATATTTTCTATCTTACAGATTAGGAACCAAAATAAGTTAGTGCTTTAAGGAAAAAAAATTAACAATTTATTTTGTTCTCTCCAAATTTCATGGTAAATGTCCTATAGAGAAACGGCAGATGCCCCTGTTAACTTGATGTCTTCTCTGAAAGACAAAAACTAAAATATTTATAACTTGTAATTTTAATAGCACATTAACGTAAATGAAATTTATGAGTGATCAGAAACAAACATTGGAATTTAGCATTTATTAAAATACTTTTTGCAGCAACAGTCTTGCATTTTAAAAGTAAATGAACCTAGATATATTAAAAATATCCTGATATCATTAAAACATAAAAGGTTTTCAAATGTCTGTGGCTTTTATTGCTTCTTCCTTAAAATAATGATTACATACTGACATCTGGTACTCATGTTGCAGTAACTTTGGGACCAGGAGGTATGAACTTAATACAGCATTCTAAACGAATTTCATAAACACAAATCTTGGGGGCATAGAGAATCCAAAACAGCCTTTAATCTATAAATCAATTTTGATTTTCCAATAAATATATGCTCCTCGTGGAAACAATAGTGGCCCAAAAAATTTCTTTCCTAAAAGAATTCTACACCAAAAGCCTTTGAAACTGAACATGATGAAAAACTCAGAATTTCATTAAAAATAAATCCAATTAAACTTAGCAAACATCTATTGCACAGGTACCATTTACCAACTACTGTGCCAAGTCCCTGCCTTTAGTTCAGAACGAAGAGGAAGAATTAGACATGAAGCAATTAAATATGGAACAATGTGACGAAAACATAATAGAGGTATCTATAATTTGCTATGGAACGTAAATCAATTTACTTAAGGAAAGTTGCTGGGAAATTTCTCCAAAGATTGTATTATTTTACAGTGCATAAAATAATTTTATCTATATTATCAGAATTTAAAGACAATTTTCTTGGCTGAGTAGTTGATAAGGAAAATTTGCTGCATTGATTTAGAGTTTGGGGTCCAAAGTAATTTTGAGAGCCCTTGGAGATTATTTCCCCACTTTCAGCAGACCCTTTCTGGACAGCTGCTGCTGCAGCCAGTGCTCCTAACTCTGTAGAAATGAGGATGTCTGAATTAGACCCACGTTTCTTCAAGTGCATCAAGATGTGTAATATTATACTCTGTGCCACTATTAGCATGATCCCTGAGCGACTTAACTTTCAACATAATCCTATAGGATTGTTTGTTTGTGTTCCTAATTTACCCATTATGAAGTCTATTTCCAGATTCTTATGCAAGCCTAGTTATGAACATTAGAAACCATATCATATCAAAAATCATATCAAAAGATCCTTCCGTAGATACACTATAAGGAAATTGGTGTGCATTTCACTTGCAAGTAGCGGTTTAAGGAAACCATAAAATAAACTTACAGTCTCCTACGTATTCAGAGCGTACAAATTCCTGAGTAGCGTGGAGAAAGAAGACTGACAATAATCAGTTACCTTAAATATAGGTTTAAAATGCTTCATTATGCTGATGGAATTATTTCCCAGCCTGAAAAAATAAGTTGTCATTTTTCTGAGTTATTTTTTGTGTGGGGATCCAGACTGCAAGACTAACCATTACAAAATAAAATACTCAGGACCTAATTAATTCTTGAACCGAGACCCTTGGTAATTTTCACTGTTTCACTATAGGATATAGACATGGACTTGGTCCCTAGATTACAAGTAGCTCTTCTTCAACCCAATGCAAAGTTAACGAGAAGAAATATCAATATAGTGCTTGTGACAGCGGCTAGGCAAACTGTCATGTTTATAAGCAAGACTTGAAAGCAATTCATGCAAATTGCAATGCAGCTTGTCATCGTTGGATCTTGTATGCTGTGGGCAAAGGGTCTATAAAAATGGTACTGACAGGTTGCAAAAAACAAAAGCAAAGAATTGTGTGACAGAGAACATTGGGAAGAGGAAAAAGATTTTAGAGAATGAAAGAGTAAATGAATTTAGACTTTTACAAACATGGAATACTAAAAATGATTGAAGTCTTCCAAGAAACCAGGAAAATAGAGATGTGGAGTGATAGCTGCTAAGCGGGTAAAATTAAAGAATTAAAAATAAAGAGGGAACCATGTTTATACACAGAGGAAACGAGCAGAAAGAAGGATTATACGGTTGCTGAAAATCAGGGGAATGAAAAAATCTTTTCATCTTTGAAATTAAAATGAATGAGAAAGTTTAATTTTAAATAGTCTAAATAAATTAAACTGTTATCTGCACACTAGGTAAATAAGTCATGAGCTTAATTATTTATGAAGAATGTTGCTATGAATTTATATTTCACTGTAGCTCATTGTAATTTTTGGAGCATCTCTGTTTCTTCTGTTTTTGTGCTGGAAATGAATTGTAGAAAGCATAATTACCTGGAAAATAAAATATTAAGTCCCTGGAGAAGGCAAAATGGAACTTCCATGAAGTCTGAGTGGGGGATTGAGTGGTGAGTTTTCTGGGATAGGAATCTTTGTTTTGTTTTTCTTCTTATTCCCAATAGTGCTATAGACTTCTAGAATTGTTAAGTAGATGATGAGGCTGTCTTGTTCCTGCTAAGTCCTAGTGTGTTCCCAGAAAAACCTATGTATAGGTGTGCTTTAGGAATAAAGCTCTGACCAGAACTTCAAAAAAGGCACTAGTTGTCCCATAAACACAGTTAAGAAAGGGTTCTACATCAAGAAATCTGAGATAGAGGCACAAGAATAAGGATGCCACCAGAAAAATGGTGGGTCTTGGAAACTAAGAAATGCACCTCTCTTCCTCCACTCTTATTTAATCTAATTTTTGAAGTATAGGGTGAAAAATATGGTGCAATTTTTATGTATGTCTTGAATATCTCAGTAATATTATGCATGTTGAAGATTTATTAATTTAATTATACTTTCTACAATATTAAACTAAGAAAATTTGCAGAAGATGTTTTATATGTACACAATAGAATACTACTTAACCATAAAAAAGAAGAAATCTTGCCATTTGTGGCAACATGGATAGACCTCGAGGGTATTATGCTAAGCGAAATAAGTCAAAGTCCAATACCTAGTGATTTCACTCATAAGTGGAAGATAAAAACAACAACAACAAACAAACACATAGATACAGAGATTAGACTGGTGGTTACCAAAGGGGAAGGGGGGAGAGAGGCGGGCGAAAGGAGGAAAAGGGCACATGTGCATGGCGATGGATGGTAATTAGACTTTGAGTAGAAGCAGCAAATATATAAACATTCTTTCATCAAAACTTGTGTACCTGTTATGTGCTAGGTTTTATGGTCACTGGGGGATAACAATAATAGCATATGTGTCGTGCAAATGTTATTATAATTGCTGTTTTTGGTGGTGGTGGTGTTAGGGTCTTCATACCATGTTACTCTTTATCCTCTTCCTATGATTTGTGTTAATCTTCTTCAATATATTGTGTTTTGGAAAATCAGGAACAACACCCTGCATAGAATTCTCTTGTTTATCTTCCTAAGAGACCACAGCTTCTCCGGTCATCCTCGCTATTTAAAGCCAGAGACCAAGTAAATGGATATGAATCTCATTCCTCTTCCTCTCCCAGGCATTAGTAATGTCTCATGATATACAGATTTATCAGCTCCTCTTGATTTTCCGTGTAGTTTACTGTTATATTAGAATATCATTTATTTATTTCTTTGTTCAATAAATATTTATTGAGCAACTATTATTAGAGTTAGTTGGGATACAGTAATAAACCAAACACAGCTCCTGTCTTTAAGAGTAGGGAGGCCATGATACCTTTCCCTGTTCAGAGAGCATCTCTTAGGCAGCCATGCTGTGTACCACACGACTGCATCATCAGACACATTTCATGAACTAGTGACAGCAGCTAACCCAAGAGTTTTCAGTTCATAGCTGGGCCAATAATCTATGCCTGACCTGCTGTGGAGAGGTGATCTGGACTTTTAGTGGACTGGTGTCTTGGGGTTGTGACTTCTTTCATGTGTATTCCTCTCCTCAGCCCCATCTAGCATTCCTGCCTCAACAAAGGGAAGAAAATAATAATCTACAAGAAAAAACAAAACAAACCTACTTTAACAGGTGGGAGCGCTTCAGAGATAGATTGGGAATGCTGATAAGAGGGAAGGATGTAGTCGGTGGAAGGAAAAGCTATGCCCTTCCTACAAGTAGAATAAAGCTTGGTCAAGTCTTTCCCCTTGGCGTATAGACCTTCGTGATGAAGAAGGCACTGAAGCTATTTTACAATGATTTTTTTCTTCCTCTACTTCTTCCAGATACATGCTCAGATATTCATAGTGAGAAACTTAGGTTCCTGCAGGTCAAGTCCACAGACGTGTGAGGGCTCCCCGTCAGAATGCCGTTCCCAGGGTTTTCTCACATTCATGTTACTCCACACTCCACCTCAAGCTGCTTGTCTAAATTACCATTTCAGTGTTCCTTCCAGTTATGGGTTCAGCAGCTTCTCTTCCAGGTAAACAGATCTCACTCTGTCTCTCTAGATGAGCCTGTCTCTCCAGATTAGCAGGTGGTAGTTTCCCCAGAACTGAGTTTTCTGATGGGTCCAAGATAAGTCATTGATTTTCCATTTGCCCAGCCTTTGCTTGTCGTAATGATGGGGGTGAGGACTTGCAAGCTCTTTACAGTTGAAGCTGAAATCAGAAATCCAAATATTAATGTTACTAACCTAGCGATGTCAGTGATACACCATCCCACTCCAGACTTTATAGAACAATGGGCATGGCATAGGGAACAAATACATTTTAACCACAGCCATATTGTGCAAACCAAGGATATAAAACCACCTCAAGGGGTGTAATGTAGGAACAGGGATAACGTATCTGGATCTTGCTTCTGATAGAAATAGTCTAGATGAAGAGCAAAAATCAAGTATGGAGCCAAACATCAGAAAAACCAAATAGTTGTCAATTAAAAAGTGTGAGATCAGATGTAAGATTTGAGGAATCACCAATTTGAAGTCTAGAGGTTCGCAGACATTTCTTTTTCCTGACTGTTCACAGCTGTGGACAATGCATGGAAAGCGTCATAACAGAGGAGAGACCAGTTCATTGGGGGTAACTTCTGTCACACAGAAGCTTGTGAAGCTCATTCTTATTTTTGAGGATATTTGCAAGGAGTGCAGTGCATTCAGTGCAAACCAAAAGTAGACTTGATTGATGTACCACCTCATCACTGAAGTCTGAATGCCCACCTGGTCAAAAGTGACTAGAGTCTTAGACGTAAAAGGAAAGAAAGTTTTCATCCTCCAGTTATGGGGAAGTCATAGTTCTCAGAAGTTGTCACATGTAAATCATGTGCCATTTTATAAAGTAAAGTTTGAAGTGCTGTCATATTTAAAATTTTTGGTGGGGAAAGCTTTTGTCTGGGGCTTTTAACTTAGATGGCTTTTGAGAAACTAGTCACCTGGAAGCATTTTATTGACAATTTAATGATTGACTTTTCTTCTGCTAAGGGCAGGAATTTAAGGTGAAAGCAATGTCATTAATATTAAAAACAACTTGATCATTCTGAAAGGCAAGTTATTTCAAGTCTGCGTCTCTATGGAAACCTTTGAAAAAATAATTTTGATTCTGGAAATGTTGGTTTTATGCCAGGTTTTGCCAAAGATCACCAGCTTTGTTGATATAGAAATTGCTTTGCATAATTGTGGTTTTATAAGAAATCATGATCCCCAAAATCCTTCTTGATTGTTCTATCCTAAGGTGCTCACTGTGTCTCTTTTGTGCTTGGGATGTATTAATATTGAATATACCCACAGTTCCAACTAGGAATAGTAACATCAAATTTAAATTTAACTAGAATAATCTGACAATTCTGTATTTACATTCAAAATCCAGTAGCTAAAATTGATTCCCATATCCCTCTCTAGTTTAGCAAATGGGACAATTAATTTAATTTCAGTCTCTGAATAAGTTCAAAGCTGGTTTTTTAAAGCAAAACTCATAAGTTGCATATTTGTTATGCTGGTGTTAGTCCCTATAGCTTATCCACAGTGCTGGCTATCCTGGTAATATCTGTGGAAAAGCAAACAAACAGCTATAGATCATCCTGAAATCAAACACAAGTAGGAAAATGCTGGAAAAAGGTCAACACTTGGAGAAAAGACTCGCAAGGAGATGAGGGTTCCCTTTTATTTCTCCTTTGTGTCCCCCTCCTTTTCTGGCTTTGCCCCAAAGATGCACTGTTATGGAACAGTGCAGCTTACCCACTGCTAAAACCCTGGGAGAAACATGCCATCTTTCTGGCCACAGAAATCAGGGCAAGAAGACACTGTGAGTAAGTAAGTGAGAGGGAATTTTGGAGAGGAGAGACCCAAAGAATGAATCCTGTAATTCTGATGTGAATGCACACAATTCTCAACTTGACTTCTGAATTGCACCTATGCTGAACAGACTCAAACCAGCACCACAAATGCTAAATAACTGAGCTGAGATTAGAAAATGCAAGCATCAGTCTAGGTCTAAAATCAATTCGTGTAATCATTATAAACCATCCCTCTTTCTCTCTAGTGATACTCTTTCTTTTAAGTTCTATTTGATTAAGATCACGCTTACTGTTTGCATGTTTTATCCTTTTCTATTCATTTACTTTCCTATCTACATTTATACTAAAATTGCATCTCCTTTAGGTACCCTGTAGCTGGGTCTCCTTTTTTGAATCCTTTATGTCAACATGCGTCTTTTAAACTGAGTGCTTATAATATTAACTTTTAGTAAACTACGGAAAAGGTTAAGTCCACCTTCCCATTTTATTTTTTATTATGTTTGTTCTCTCTGATTTTTATTCCATTGTTTCCTTTTTTTCTTTTCCAGTCATAATTTTAATATTTTTATAGACTATTTTAAATCATCTACTGGCTTTTTGGCCAAAATTTGTTTTTAGTCATTGCTCCTGAGATTACAATATACATATCTAGCTTTTCACAGCCTACTTAATCTTTTACCATTTCACATAAAATACAGAAAGTATAGACGCATTATAAGACTATTTGCCCTTTCACTACCTTATTTCCTTTGTTTTATGTTTAGTTTCCTAGGGCTGCCGTAACAAAGTACCACACACTGATCAGATTAAAACAGCAGAAACAGTTGTATGTATTTTTTAAAGACTAAATGAGAAAACATTGGCTTTTATATTTACTGATCTATTTACCATTTCTGATGCTCTTCCTTTGTTCTTAAATATCAAACTTTCTCTGTAGTATCCTTTCCTCTTTGGCCTTAATAATATCCTTTTACATTTCTTGTAGAAAACATCTTCTGGCATCAAATTTTCTTATTTTTTCTTCATTTAATAATGTCTTTATTTTTCCTTTATTCTTGAAAAGCCTTTTAGCTTAATATAATATTTGGGATAGAAATTTATTTTACCTATTTTTCAGCACTATAAAGATGTTTTCCCACTGTCTCCCAGACTCATGATTTCTTATTTGAAATCTACAATCATTGTAATTTTTATTTCTCTCTATTTAATACAGAATGTCATTTTTCTTTACTTTCTTTCAATATTTTTTTCTTTATCTTTGTTTTCCAGCCAGTTGATTTTGTGTAAATGAGTTCAGTTTTCTTTTAACTTACTCTATGCATGATTTATTGAATTTTTAATCTGCAAATTTATGTTGTTTTTAAAAATCTGGGAAGTTTTCCTCCATTGTTTCTTCAAATATTTTGTCTACTCAAATCTCTTTCACCTTTTCTTCTTGTTCTCCAATTAAGTGTTAATTAGACCTTTGGATAGTTTCCCATAGGTCCCCAAAAACATTCTTTGTGTTTGTTTTAGTGCATTTTCCCTCTCTTCTTCTGATTGGATAATTATTACTGTTCTATCTTCAAGTTCACTGATTCTTTTCTCTATCTTCTCCATTGTGCTATTGGGCCCTCTGAGTCAATTTTTTGTTGTAGATATTATAATTCATAGTTAGCCTGCAAATTCAATAATTTGGACGAATTGGAGAAATTTCTTGAAAAATACAACTTACCAAATTGATATAAGAAGAAACAGAAAATCCAGTAGTTCCATATTTAATCAAAATTCAAAAAACTTTTAACAAAAACACTCCAACCAGGAAATCTGTAGGCCAAGATGATTTCACTAGAGAATTGAATCAAACATTCAAAAAAGAAATATCACCAACATTACTTTACTTATTTGTTTGTTACTTTTAATTATTTAATTTTTTGCTGAGGAAGATTCACCCTAAGCTAACATTTGTGCCAATCTTCCTCTATTTTTTAGTATATGGGCCAGCAGCACCCAGCATGGCTGCTAACAGAGCGGTGTAGGTCTGTGCCCAGGAACCAAATCTGGGCAGTCGTAGCGGAGCACGCTGAACTGAACCACTGGGCCACTGGGGCTGGCCCCTGCTTGTTTACTTTTAGAAGAAATCATTGTCCAGATTGTTTTATGAAGCTGGTGTATGGCTAATACTAAAATCTGACAAAGATGCCACAAAAAAAGAAAGGGAAAAAAAAGAGAAAGCAGAAAAGAAAGAGAGATGGAGGAAAAAAATAAAAACAGAAGGGAGAGAGTGATGGAGAAATGGAGGTACACAGGAAGGAAGGAAAGGAGAAAAGCAAAGAAAGATGAAAAGAAAAGAAAAAGAAGATAATATGCTACCACTATCTCTCATTTAACAAAGTATTAGCAAATTGAATTCACCAATATAGACAAAAGATAATACCTCATGCCCAAACACAGTTTTCTCTCAGGAATGCAAGGGTATTTTTTTTTTTGCTGAGGAACATTATCCCTGAACTAACATCTGCTGCCAACCTTCCTCTTTTTTTATTTTTTTTTTTTTGGCTTGAGGAAGATTAACCCTGACCTAATATCTGCACCAATTCTCCTCCACTTAATATGTGGGTCTCTGCCACAGTATGGCTGATGAGTGGTGTAGGTCCTTGCCCAGGATCTGAACCCACAAACCCGTGCCACTGAAGCGGAGGATGCCAAACTTAACCACTACACCACGGGGCCAGCTGGGCAACGGTATTTTGTAAAAATAGCTTTACTGATATATAACCCACATACCATACAATCCTCCCACTTAAAGCATACAGTTAAATTATTTTTAGTATATTCACAAATATGTGCAACCGTCACAAGAGTTAATTTTAGAACTTTTTAAAACCTCAGAAAGTAACCCCATATCCTGTAACCAACACACCCTATATTAGGTTCCCAGGGCTGCTATAAAAAAATACCACATGCAGGTGACTTAAAATAATAGAAATTTACTCCATCATATTTCTCAAACTGACAAGTCTGAAATCAAGATATCAACAGGGTCATATAGCCTCCAAAGGCTCAAGGGAAGAATCCTTCCTTGTCTATTTATTTCTGTCCATTATTGATCATGCATTTTTTTTTGCTCTGTTATTAGGGGCATGTGTTTTTATCATTTTTATATTCCTGATGGATTGAACTTTAATCCTTATGAAATCTCCCTCTTTCTATCTAGTAACACTTTTTGTCTTAAAGCCTATTTTGTCTAAGATTAGTACAGCCACTCCAGCTTTCTCTTGGTTGCTGTCTGTGTGATGCATCTTTCTTCATCCTTTTACTTTCAAACTATGTGTATCTTTGGATCTAAAGTGTGTATCCTATAGACAACCTGTAGTTGGTCATGGCTTTTATTTTAAATCCAATCTGACAATCTCTACCTTTAGATGGAATTATTTAGTCCTTTCACATTCAATGTTAGTATGAATGTAATTTATTTGTGTGATCTTTTATTTTTTGGTTTCTATATGTCCCATGTATTTTTGGTTTTCCTGTTCCCCCTTTACTGCTTTCTTTTGCATTACATGAATGTTTTCTACTGTTGTATTAGTTTCTAAAACTTATCACAAAGTTATGGCTTAAAACCACAAAGATTTTCTTGTTGTCTCTGACTTTGAGCATTTCTATTATGACGTGTCTGTCTGGGATCTCTTTGTACTAATCCTACTTGGAGTTTGTTGAGCTTCTCCTATGTGGATTGTTTGTTAATAAATTTGGGAAGTGTTTATTCATTATTTTTTTGAAATATTTTACTGTTTTTTTTATTTCAGGTATAGTACTTTTTTGTGTGAGGAAGATCAGCCCTGAGCTAGCATCCATTGCCAATCCTCTTTTTGCTGAGGAAGACTGGCCCTGGGCTAATATCCGTGCCCATCTTCCTCAACTTTATATGGGATGCTGCCACAGCATGGCTTGACAAGCGGTACGTAGGTCCACGCCTAGGATCCGAACCCGTGAACCCCGGGCCACCAAAGCGGAGTGCACGAACTTAGCCACTACGCCATGGGCTGGCTCAGTATAGTGCTTTTAAACTCCAGAATTTCCTTTTGTTCCTTTTTTATAATTTCTATCTTTTATTTTTAATTGATGTTTTAATAGTTTATAACATTGTGAAATTTTGGGTTGTATATTTTTGTTTGTCCATCACCATATATATGTCTCCCTTCACCCCTTGTGCCCACCCCCTACCCCCATTGCCCCTGGTAACCACAATACAGTTTTCTCTATTTTTAATGTTCTATTTGAAGCAACGTTGTCATCAGATCTTTCTTTAATCATGCTTTCCTTTAGTTCTGTGAATATATTTATAAGGTCTATTTTGAAGTCTTTTTTTTCTTTAATCTAACATCTAGTCATTCTCACACAGTTTGTGTTGTCTTAATTTTTTTTCTGGTGTATGGGCTGTACTTTCCTGTTTCTTTGTATGCTTCATAACTATTTTTTAATGGAAACCTGACATTTTAGGTAATGCTTTGTGCCAGCTCTGGGTACTGGTATCCCTTCTTCCAAGGCTTGTTATTGTTATATGTTTGTTTATTTTTTACTGATTGTTTGGATTATTTTTGTGAAGTATATACCCCCACCCTACACGTTGAGTCTTTGATGCTGCTCCTCAGGGAGGTACAACTTGAGTATACCCAGTCACCCTGGGATGACAGGTACAGATCTCTTCCTCTCTTCCTCACTATACACAGCTGATAAATTCCACTAATTGCCTGCTGATTTTTCCTTTGTTTTCATTCATGAGCTAGCCCATAAATTGCTCTAGCAGTTAATCCAATCCAATTATATCTCCTTTGAAGGAATAGTTCTTGAGGTCTGTGTTTGATATTTTTTGACTCTAGAAGGGATCCTGCCAACTGTCTTATTCCCTACCCTTCCTTACTGAATTTTCATAGATTTCCTTGAGTAGATGTTTCTTCCTGCTCTTTGCCCTTCGGGTCCAGAATCATATGATTCATTGAGGAATAGGTCAGAGGAGGTCTTTTCACTGCCAGAAGTTGATTCTCAGAAATGCAAGGTTGTTTAAAGTTCAAAAATCAGTAAATGCATTTATCACATTAACAGAATCATAGGAAAAATATGATTCAACACCCATTCATGATTTTTTAAAAATGCTAAGCAAACAAAAATAATAAAAAATATACTCAAGCTGATAAAGAACATTTATGAAAATTCAAGAACTAACATAATGTATAAGGATAAAACACTGAATTTTCCCCCCTAATATCTGGAAAAGGCAAATATGCCAGATTTCACCATTTCTATACAGCTTTTTTACTGGTGGTTCTAGCCATTATAATAAAGTAAGAAATTAAAATAAAATCCATAAGATTCATAATGAAATAAAATTTTCTCTATTTTGATATAATATTTCACATAGAAAATTCCAGAAATCTACAAATCAGTTTTAAAAGTAAGAAACAAATTTAGCAAAGATACAAAGTTGATATGCAAAAATAAATTGTGTTCTTATGTACTAGCAGCAGATACCTGGAAAAAATAAATCTTAAAAATCTCATTTATAGTACTGCTTAAAAATCCATAGGATACTGTGGAATAAATCAAACATACCATATCCACAATCTCTACACTGAAATTTACAAAACAATACTAGGAGAAGTGAAAGAAGACATGAAAAAAATGAAGCTATATATTATGTTCGTATATCAGAAGAGTCAATATTTTTAAGATGCCAAATTATTTATAAATTAATGTGTAGTTTAAACACAATCTAAATCAAATTCCAGTCAAGTTTTTGCTAAAAATTAAGTCTCTCTTAAACTTCAAAAGACCTAAATTAAAGAATTCTAGACTAACTAAACGTATGGACCAGTTGATTTTTAACAGGTGTCAGCATCATTGAAGAAATGAATGTCATTTCAAAAATTGTGTAGATTCAACTGTATATTCATAAGAAAGGCAATAATCATCAAGCATTAACTCACACAAACACACAAACAAAACTTGGAATAAATTATACACCTAAATAAAATATTTTATATATTTTATATTATTTTAAATTATATATTTTAGTAAAACCTAAACATATAAAACTATAAAAAACATAAGTGAAAATATTTGGATACGGAAAGATTTCTTACCTAGAACACAAGATGTTCTTACAAAGTATAAAATTTTAAAAAGATAAGTTGGACTCAGCAAAATTAACATTCAAAAAATTAAAAGGCAGACCACAGATATGGAGCAACTTTCTAGAAATATAAAGAACTCTTACAAGTCAGTCATAATAATAAAAACAACCCAATATAAATGGTCAAAAAATATCTGAGCAGACATGTCACATAAGAAGATAAATGAATTGTCAATGAACACATTAAGATGCTCCACATATTTAAGGTAAATGAAAATTAAAATCACCACTTCATATCTATTAAAATGGTTAAAGTTTAAAATGTAGACAATATCAAGTGTTGACAAGCATGTGGAGCAACTGGAAACCTCCTACACTGCTCTTGGAAATGTAAAATAATACATCTACTTGGAAAAGCAGTTTGGCAGTTTCTAAAACTTTTAAATATAATCTGCCATAAATCTCAACAATTCAACTCTTAGGTATGTACATGAGGGAAATGAAAACATAGCAACATAAAGATTTTTACACAAATGTTTATAAAAATGTATTTGTAATAACACAAAAATAACCAAATGATTATGAACAGGTGAATAATGGATAAACAATTTGTACTATATCCATACAATGGACTACTACAGGACAATAGAAAGCAATGAACTATTGTTACACGCAACAGTACCGATGAGTCTCAAAATAATTATGCTAAGTGAAAGAAGTCAGACAATACTGAGTACATAATGTATAAATTCATTTAGATAAAATTTTAGAAAATAAAATCTAATCTATAGTAAAAGAAAACAAATCAGTGGTTTCCTGGGAAGAGCAGTGGAGGGAAAGACAGATTACATATGAGCACAAGGAAACTTTCGGGCTTGAGGAAAATGTGCCTTAGTTTGACCATACTGATGGTTTCATGGGTATATCCAAAAGTCAAAACTCAACAAATAGTATACATTAAATAACTACAATTTATTGTATGTCAATTATCACTCTATAAAGTGATGAAAATAACATATTTCCAAAAATATTTTCATTGGCTATAAAATTTAATTATAATCTTAGAAACTTCTCTAGAATCTAATTACAATCCAGTTAGAAACGTGGCTTCAAAAGTGAATAGATACAGTGCTCTTTTTTTCTTCATCTATTAAAATTAAGTGTAAACTAGAATGGAACAAAAAGGCTAACAGATACAAGTATCCAAAATGTACAACACCACGATCTGGATCAGATTTGAGTGGAGTCCTAGCAATAAAAATAGCCTGTTAGCTTCGTGATACTGGAGAATTTCTGTGAGGGGAGTGTAAGAGATGGAACATTTTCTTTCCTTTCTTTTTCCATTTTTTCTTCCCTCAATTTCCTTCTTTTCTCTTGTTTCTTCCTCTCTGTTTGATTTCTTTTATTTTTCTTATCTTCTTTCTGATCTATATTTTTTCTTTTCAACTATTGTTTTTATCTTTTTATTGTTTCTATCCTAAAACGTCTTTATTTTTCTTTTTTCACCATTTTAATTGTATACTTTTGAAACACAATATGTGATTAAAACTATTAGTATACCATTATTTATTGCATTTCTATGATATTTACAAGTTTCAGAGGAATTATAAAAATCTTAATGTTATCATCATCATGTCACATATGGGGACAATAATGCCTTCTGGAGTTCATTTTCATAACTTTCCATATGTAGTAATTAGTTGAGTTATGATTTAAGCCCAGGTGTTTTCAATCCTCATTTACTACACCTCATTGTTGGTAAATCATGCCACGTTCCTCTACACTGATAGTCACCTTATAATACTATGCCTGATTAATTTAAAATCTTGGCAACAGTTCCTTATTTGATTAGCTAGAGTGATATTTCTTTTGGTTGATGTTGGAGTGAGGAAGCACTCTTGTTAATTTTTTCATAAATAATGGAGAGCACAGTTTGCACTATCAGATGTCAGAATTACTCTAATAGAGGACAAGATATGAATTTTCACTTGGTAGTATTAAACAGTTAAGAAAACACTGTCTATGTAGAATTTCAACATTCCCAGATTAATATCTTAAAATAGGTTTTTTCTCTTCTTGAAGACCTGTGAACAGAAGCATACAAATACCTCTCATAGAGAATTTAGAAATAATATTTGAAACATACCTTTCATATACAACATAACATGCCATTTGAGCATGAAATTTTCTCCTTTATTTAGAAAATCAGAAGGGGAATATATATTTTTAAAGTTTTTCACATAAAAATGCATTTTTGATAAAGTCCAAATACTGAAAAAAACTGTCCTAACAAAATATTTGGGAGGTTAAATCAAAGTATGGCCTCAAAGTTTTACAGTCGTAATTTTAAAAATCTGTCCTCAATACATCTATTTTATTGATTTGTATATTTTCAATAATTCGACTCTCAAATAAAAGCAACACATGGCAGTCTTTAAATTATTAATTATATAAATATCTTATAACTATTAATATTTACCTTAATAAATTGTATAAAATAGATAGGCAAATTTGGTTGTCTAATTTTAATTTAACTTAATAATATTTATGTCACTAAATAACTTTTATTCTAAAATTTGTGAAAATATAAATAATAAGTGAAGTCTGTATTAGCCTTGGTTCTAGGCTCTGGCCAGAATAAACAGCACATAAAAAATTTCTATAGACATGAGACCCTAAAGATGTGTGTTAATTACCATAATAGTTATAGTCTTCAGCAATTATCACCTTAACATTTGAGATCTGGTACATGATTATAAAGCACCAACAACCATTATTTGCAAGCTTATTAAATTAGTGCAAGGACAATGTTTTCAAGTTTCCTTCTAAATATTTATAAGCTACTGCCTTGACCAGAGTCAATCGTTGATTTTTATATAAAATTTTCACTCATTCACCTCATTTATAGTTCATTTACAGGAATGATGGCTGGATATTATCTTATTTGGCTTAGTTTTGTGCAGATATTCTCTATGTTGATTGAATTAGATTTTCATAAAGTGTATTTCCAGCTCAATATTATTCTTTCTTTTCTGTCTCTTTCATCTCTCTTTTACACTCCTCTTTATTTCTGTAGTCAACGTGAGCTCAGCAGTATCTATGTCTTCCTGTGAAAGAATAACAGTGGAATAGTTTAGGTCAACATTTTTAAAATTTTATTTATTTTATTTTTTTCCCCCAAAGCCCCAGTAGATAGTTGTATGTCACAGCTGCACATCCTTCTAGTTGCTGCATGTGGGACGTGGCCTCAGCATGGCCGGAGAAGTGGTGCATCGGTGCATGCCCGGGATCCGAACCCGGGCCGCCAGCAGCGGAGCACACGCACTTAACCGCTAAGCCATGGGGCAGGCCATAGGTCAACTTTTTTTGATATTCTGCATTAAAATGCAATAACCCTAATTCTAATGAAGCATTTGTTGAGTGCTATATTTAATTGTGGTTCACAGGGCATGACAGAGAATTTAACGAACTCAAAACCCTCAGCATGCTTAGGAAGTGCATCCTGGAAGAACAGTGCATAAGATTGAGGTCCAGACTGTCACTCAATGGGCAGCTTTTGACAAAAGTTACAATTTCCTACTGAAATTTTTTTCAAAAAGCCTAGACCATGTACTTGAGAATGCCTGAGTACATTAAGGTAGACTCCCCTCAATTGACCAAGAACTGAACCCAACTTCCAAGGAGGCAAAGTCTAGGAAGACCCAGACAAAATATTAGGTAGGCATCCACTATCATGGCAATAGGATGAGAATATGCCAGACGGAGTAGAGAGTTCAAGTAAGCCCATCATCAGATGAGCCAATATAAGACTAAAAGGACCTACATGAGTGACAGTTGCTTCTATAAAGATGTAGGAGCTGATAATGACTGAAATGGGTCATTATCTTGAGTTTGTAATGACACTTAGATAGAATGTAGATGTTTGAAGGACAACCAGATAAATTTTCCTAGATAAAAAGCAAGTTTCTACCTTTATACTATGATCCTCTATAGAAAGATTTCCTCTAAATGAGTCCAGTCTACAGGTCAACCAGAGCAACAGCAATATTTAATACAAAACAGAATGTTTGCTGTTGAGGTGAAGACGTGTGGGAACAAGACGGAAACTGGGTGTTGAGTTTTTAGACTTAATTATAGTATGACTTGTTCTTCCATAAACTTTTTGATTGCTTGTTTCTTCTTTTTGCAAAAAGAAATTATAAATTTTTTAAATTATCTTTACAAAATATCAGTATTAATTTAAAAGATTGTCAAACATTATTTTATTGATTTGGGAGCTTTCTTATGTTTATTCATTTATGTGTTGGGATATACCAATTGGAAGGTTATGTTGTTTCAATAATAGTCCCAAACTAGACTCATTGCATGTATAGCAATTAAGAAGCCCAAGCAGGCTAAAAAGGGGCCCCTTCCTTTAAGACAATTAATTATGATTAGTATTGCCTGTTGTCTTGGAATAAGGCAGATCAGTTAAGAAAACTGAAAAAGTAATATTGTTTTCAACTCTAAATGTAAGCAAACTGGAGCATGGACATGTCTCTCCCATCCCCAGAATTTATATTCAGCTGGTGGGTCCACACACCTCTCTGAGGCTGACACAATGGAGTAGGCCTCAGGAAATCAATGTCAATTGTGTGGGGTTGTCACTAATTGCTTCCAGCTTAAACTCCACCTGTTGGTCTTATTTTTATCATCCTTGTTGCCAAATTCCATGTTGAAATTTGATTTTGATGCCTACTTCTCATCTCTTCAGCACTATCAATTGGTCACATTCCCTTTCATATGTTAGTAGATTATTACCTGCTCCTCAAATCTATTCTCTCTTCTAGTGTAATGTCCTCTCATTCTTGGGAAATGATCTGATAATAGCCATGTGAACCTTATGTGAGACATAGATGTTTAATTATGGATCACTTAATCCTTGAATATTGAATCATATAAATTATTTGAGTAAGCAACTTAATAAGACATAAAGTCTTTATCGATGTGCAGACAGTGGTTGAATTTTGATACTGGAAAAAGTCAGTGAGTGGTTTGTTACCAATGTTACTTCAAAGAATTTTAAGAGTCCTAACAATTTTAAAAATCACCCATTTTGGCTCAGAAACCAGTTCAAATTAATTAAAAGTATAAGTTACCTTAAAACACTACACCAGATGTGCCAAGATTTATTTGCTAAATTATGTTGATTTGGATATAAATGCTTGTTTCTATTTACATCAGATTATTGAAGATTTATAAACACGTTCTAATCAGGTTGATTGAAATAATTCAGAAAGTCAACAAATGTTCACATACCACTACCATGTACCAGTAAAAGCATAGATATTATTTTTTTATGAAGTTTGGAGATGGATGATACAACAACACTTGTGACCTTCTCTATAAAAATCAGAAGTTCCTAATGTTCGTATTGCAGAGTTTCTGATGTGTCAACATCATTTGAAATGTGATACAATGAAAATCATCACGCCCAAAATAAATGTGGGCTTGTCATTGTCTATCTTACAATGCATTTTAAAGTAGAGAAATGCTTACTATTCCTAAAAAAGCTAACTTTTTGTTGTTTATTACATCCTTTAATAATTTATCCCCAAAGAAACTAAACTGTCAAAACTCATTGAGCCAGAACTGGCAGCTTGTCAGTTCTCACTGCTCATCGGAGAAAGAGCAAACAGACACAACCCTTCAGAGACCACACAGCTCTAGGTAGCAATTACATAATGCTCTATTTCAAAACATTTTCTAGACTCACCCAAATATAGACTTATACACTATACACCAAGAAAAACTCTTCAACACCTATTAATTTATTCTATCAATGTATTATTTTGGTATCTGTAAGGAAGAGAGAACACATTTAAAATCATGATTACTTTCCCTCAGCCTTTCAGTAGAAAAGATACATGTTGTAATCAGTGAAGAAAAGCTGTATTCTGTAACTTTTAAACAAATTTTACCTTCATAATATGTTTCCATATTCTTCTGCCTTAAATTCTCATTAAGAATTTCACGGGGCCGGCCTGGTGGTGCAGTGGTTAAGCGCTCGCGCTCCGCTGCGGTGGCCTGGGGTTAGCTGGTTGGGATCCCGGGCACGCACCAACGCACTGCTTGTCAGGCCATGCTGTGGCAGTGTCCCATATAAAGTGGAGGAAGATGGGCATGGATGTTAGCCCAGGGCCAGTCTTCCTCAGCAAAAAGAGGATTGGCAGATATTAGCTCAGGGCTGATCTTCCTCACAAAAAAAAATAAAATAAAATTTCAGACTCCATATAGCCCTGACCATGCTTAGATTGAAGGATGACAAAAAATTACACTTCAATGACAATAAACTTGTTATTTTGTAAACACCAATAACCAAAGTCTACTAACTTTATTTTTTTTATTTATTTGTTTTTGTGAGGAAGATCAGCCCTGAGCTAACATCTATTGCCAATCCTCCTCCTTTTTTTTCCCCAAAGCCCCAGTAGATAGTTGTATGTCATAGTTGCACATCCTTCTAGTTGCTGTATGTGGGACGCGGCCTCAGCATGGCCTGAGAAGCGGTGTGTCGGTGCCTGGGATCCGAACCCGGGCCGCCAGCAGCAGAGCACACGCACTTAACCACTAAGCCACGGGGCCGGCCCCCAGAAGTCTACTAACTTTAAAGAGGAAAGAAGGATCCCTTTCTCTGCAATCACAGTTCTCGTCATTCATTCTCCCCATTGCTGCTTTCACACTGGTATTAACAGCTGTACTTTTCAGGCATAGCATTGACACTATTGGTTTTGATGATTTAGATAAAAGGTACATGCAAATATACAGTGGATCCTGTGAAATCATTCATTCATATCAATAATTTTTGTCCCTAAATAGCCTATTAGAAAGTAGTCAATTGTTAATGGATTTCTCACTGTATTTATCATACACATTATTTTACATAATGAGCCAGTTTTTCTTTTTTTTAAATATGGCTCAATATACAATATTTTGCCAATCAGTTCATAGTGACCCAGCCTGAGATCTTAATAGATTAATGGAGATTGATGGTCATCAGGCCTTATAGTCCATTTTTGTGATGAAATAACACTATAAATCAAAATGAACAAGTGGCAGATCAACTTCCTAAAATACATACATGTTTTTACACAGAATTGAGAAGGTATCCTTCAACAGTATATTGGACAAGCCATTTAGTATCTTAACATAAATGTCCAGTAAAGCCTATAAAGCAAATGGCTCCTTAGGACATAACATAGTGCAGATTATTGTTTTGGATTTTTTTTCTTCAGTAAAAGAAATTTACTCAAGGGAAAAATATATATATATTATAATTTATATATATATATTTAGCCATCTGTGTTGCCTCTAACAGAATGTAAAATATGAATATAAATTATTTATATTTACATAATATAAATAAAAATATAAAATTTTATATAAATTTTACAAATAAAATAAAAACATATAATTTATATACATTTTATATACATATATAATTTTCAAGACCAGACAAATTTTTTAAATCTTTTGACTATTAGTGGTAGGTCTTCAGGGAACAATTTTTATTTGAGTGATATATACAAAATCACAATTGTTAATCTGTTTTCATGAGTCAAATAATTTAATCCATTTTATTACACATTTCCTCAAGGTTATCACTACTATTTTATTGTGTGAGAATTTATTTGGTTAAGATTACGTGGATTACTTTACATAAATTCTTTTTTTCAAAAGTTCACTGTGCCAAAATCCGGAACACTAACACCACTAATCACTGGCAAGGATATGCAGCAAAAGGAATGCTGGTAGGAATGCAAAATGAAAAACAGTTTGGCAGTTTCTTACATTCATTGCTGGTAGGAATGCAAATGAAAAACAGTTTGGCAGTTTCTTACAAAACTAAACAGACTCTTACCATATAATCCAGTAATTTGGTACTTACCTAAAAGAATTGAAAATTTAGGTCCACACAAAAACCTGCACATAGATATTTATAGCAGCTTTATTCATAATTGCCAAAACTTGGAAAGAACTAAGATGTTCTTCAATAGGTGAATGGATAAATAAACTATTGTACATCCAGACAATGGATTTTTCAGCACTAAAAAGAAATGAGCTATCAAGTCATGAAAAGACATGGAGGAACCTTACATCGCATATACTAAGTGAAAGAAGCCAATCTGAGAAGGCTACATACTGTATGGTCAAAACTATACGACTTTCTGGAAAAGGCAACACTGGAGACGGTGAAAAGATCAATAGCTGCCAGAGGTGCGGGGATTGAAAAGTTGGAGCACAGAGGATTTTTAGGGCAGGAAAACTATTCAGTTTGATAATATAATGGTGAATACGTGGCATTATACATTTATCCAAACCCATAGAATGTACACCACCAAGAGCGAACCCTAATGTCAACTATGAACTTTGGGTAACAGTTATGTGTCACTGTAGGTTCATTAGTTGTAATAAATGCACCACTGTTGTGGGGGATGTTGATAATGGAGGAGGCTGTGCATGTGTGCGGGCAGGGAATAAATGAGAAATTTCTGGATTTTCTGCTCCATTTTACTATGAGCCTAAAACTTCTCTGAAAAATAAAGTCTATTTAAAAAAAATTCAGGGCCGGCCCTGTGGCTTGGTGGTTAAGTGCGCGCGCTGCAATGCTGGCGGCCCGGGTTCGGATCCCGGGTGCGCATCGAGGCGCCACTTCTCCGTCCATCCTGAGGCCGAGTCCCACATGCCGCAACTAGAAGGATGTGCAGCTATGACATACAACTATCTGCTGGGGCTTTGGGGGGAAAAAATAAAATCTTTAAAAAAAAATAAAAAATAAAAAAAAAAATAAAAAAAATTCACTGTTACCACTAGTTCATATTATTTATTCCAAGTTGCATATTATTTTCTATGTTATACACCATTAGTACTTCAATGGAGAATTATATATAAAAATCTTTTTTTTATTTTAAATAAATTATACCAACTATGATACTTTTTGAATTATATGTCTGCTTATAACTCTAAATTCTGTATCTGAAATTATTTATTTCTCATCTACACCTATCTTTTCAATTAGAAATCTTACATATATAACCCAATGAGTCCTTAAATTTCATCTACTTTGAAATGAAAGAGTTTTCTTACACTACCAAACTAATACCCGCACCCCAATTTCCCAGGGCTTATGGCTGGCACCTCCACTACTCCATCACACAGCTTCTCACAGTGAAACCATCTTCGATCACCCCTCCTTTTCATTCCTAAAATCCTCCATCAACTCATCCAAAAGATTATTTCTTTAAAATGATTTCAGTTTCATCCTTCCTTTTATTCTCACTACTAAAAATTATTCAAAACAAATACCACTTTGGATAGGATGAAGGCAAACGAGTGTTACAGACACCATAGATTTTAATCAAAGAGGAGGATTGATGATTTTTGGAGTACTGGGGGAAATATATGATTATAGAAGTGGGATTTGAGAAAAATTCAGATGGAAAAAGAAAAGGACAACATAAATTAGGAGAAACGTACTTTTCTCATTTTGTTAGAGACAACACAGATGGCTATAAACATCCATTCAGAAAATAAAGCCCAAGAGAAAAATTAGCCTTAACATTTTGAACTGGAGTGCCATGCTTCACCAGTGACAATGCACTATCATTCTTGGTCTGAATGCATTTTTCCACCATTGTTTGTCAAGAATGCATGATCTGCTGCTAGTAGGAGCCAACTCCGCAGAAAAATAGACAAAATGTCAACAGTATCTGCAATAGCTCAGAAAACCACCACACATCTTTATATGACATAGACTTGGTCTAATTCATGAAGAAATACGAGTGGAAAATTTAATGAAGAATGAGAAGTCAGATTTTCTTCTAAAACAAATAGGCTGTAGCACAAGACATTCCACAGTTCTAGTATTAATTCATGTACTTTGTGGTTTCAAAATGTTTCCAAAACTCTTAGAAAGCAGTAAGGTTAAGAGCACTACTTTATGAATAAATCTTTGTTGGAGACAACAGAACGATGTTTGCAAAATAAGCTTTCTTCATTAAATGGGATACGTGACGTTTACTCACCAATGAAATGGTAACAATGCATCCATCCTTGAAAACAGAGTCCATATAAAAACAACCCTTTTGGAAAAGAGTCATAAGAATCAGGAATTCTTTAGTAATGACCAGGAAAAATGTAATATTTTTATTGTTTACTTTACATTTAACTGTTCTTTCATAAAAATACCTCACCAAATTTGGAATGTTTAATAAAAAATTGGAATTGTTTCCTTACAATCAGAAAGGTGACCTACTAAAAATATATTAGAAACAGCATAGTCAGAAAAACATTGGTATAAACCTGGTATTGTGGAAGAACCTTTCTGTCTTGGCACAAGAATACCAAGATTTGGGTCCTTCTCATCCATCAATCACTTTTCACCTTGGGCAATTTATCTAACCCATTTGTATTATTCCATAAAATTGCCTATAAGTTTGATAAAAATAAAACCTTCATCACTAGGGTATTCTATTGGAGAATTAAGAGAGATTACGTATGGGAAAATGCTAGGCAAACTTCAATATGTCGATGCAAAAATTTAGTTATAATAGATCTGCTTCTAACTCTAGTTATTATGTCGATATGTGACAGTAAGTCATTAAATCTCTTTTTCACCATAAAATGTAATATGCAAGAAAATGTACACGAGAAAGATGTATATTTTAAAGGATGATAACAGTTTTAAAACACATTGTTTAAGATAAAATGTTACCTATACTTTTGACATGTCCTTTTGTCCATCTTGATAACATCTCCTCATACACTCCAAAATCCCAAAAGGTAACCACTTCTCTACATTTTGTGATAATCATCCCCTTGTTTGTCTCATAGATTTACCGTACTTATATGTATCCCTAAATATGTATGTTTCAAATTGGCTTGTTTAGAGTGTTCAGGGACTCTTAAAGTGGGTAGCTTAGGCTTCCTCACCACATGGCAGTGGGATTCCAAAAAGGAACATTCCAAAAGGAAAATCCCTAATGTGTATGTCAAGTTTTGTCTGCATCATGCTTGCAAATGTCTTACTGGCCAAACCCAAAGTCAGTGGGGGAGGGGCTTCACAAGGATAGAAATTCTAGAAGGTGTGATTCATTGGGAGCCAACAAAGCAATTGTCTATCACAGAGATCTAAGCAGGTAGATGGACAATATCACAGAAATATTTATCCAGAGAGCAGCTGCCCAAATATCAAACTAGAATTTAATATCAATTTTTTTTTACTTAGAACAGGTGCTAAGAAAGAGGGAAGTCCTCCAGTCTTAGATGGACAAGAAAAAAATCTGAGAAACGAAACAAAACATCTGAGCAATATTAACAAAATTGGAAAATTGATACATAATCAGATTCTTGAACCAGAGCTTCTTGAATTTCTCCATGCTCTTTGGAGAAGTGGAGCCAAAGGTACATTTGAAAAACAGATTTAATAATTTAATTATGCTACTCATCTAGTGGAGAAAAAGGAAACAGAGGCTAGGAACCAGGAAGTTCCATGTTTCACCTCTTAGTTTTGACCCAAATTAAAAATGTAACTCATATTCTCCCCCCGTAGAAGCATATTTAGTAATATAAGGATTTCTTCACGACTACTCTGAAGAAATACTTGACATTCTGGATTTCCTTTTCTTCTTTTGCTTCCTTCAGAGTCAGCAACAATGATAGACTCATCCCCAATATCAGAACTGTTTTCAAATAATAAACTTACCTTGACAAAAACTGTGATGCACAGGGGAGATTGAGGAGAACTGAAGTGCTCTCTCTGAAGGCAAAGAAAGTGGATGAGTACCCATGGCAACATGATTTCAAGGCAGTGAAATAAGCATGAAATCAAGGGGTAAGAGAGCAGCTGTTGGATCCAGCACATTTAACACCACTAATCAAAACAAGGTCAGCAGCTGGAAAAAACTGTGAAGTGAAGAAATAAACTTCAGTGACAGGCTTTGAAAATGTTCTCCACAGACAGGTAGAAATGATTGTATTTGTATGTAGGTATTGCAGAAAGGGCAATGTTCAGTTCAGTAATTTTTGCAACCATGGACAGTTAAACTGTCTTAATGAGCATCTTCAAAAATGAAATAGGACAGAAAAGATGTATTGTCTGACAAACAAGTATGGCTCAAATCCAAACATCTTGCTGACTATAGACTCTGATATTCTCTCATTCATTTCTTGGATGGATTTATTGAACCACATTTTGTCCCATTTTATGGCTAGAACCATACAAGTTATTTTAGATCACTTTCTGGGAGAACACTGTGTTGTCTAAACTCTGGCTTAAAATAAATAAATATGTGTATATACATATATTTGTTTTTTATTATTCTGATTAGTCTGATTTCCTAAACTTGGGCTATATATATATATATATATATATATATATTTATATATATATAATATATATAAATATATATATATATATAAAATCTGATTAGTCTGATTTCAGGCAACCTAGGTTAGGTTTCTCTTATTTTTAAAATGGAAGACTGGTCTCTCCTAAAATCCAGAAAATAATTTCTGGCTCTAATAATTTTTTGGGTCCTACTATTGATCAGTCGCTGTATACACTCTAGATATATACCGTGGCATGAAGCACTATCTTCAAGAGATTAATTAGCTATTTGGAGGTCTAAGATAAATACATTAAAATATAAATAATAATATATACTAGCATGGGCTAACCATAACATTAAAAGGACATTCATAGTAAGTCCCTCAGGAATAGAGAAGAGGTAGAAATCACCTTGGGCCAAACACATCTGAAAATTTTTCAAAAAGCAGGTAGAAATAGGTTGGAGAGAGAGTGGAGCTTAGGTCAGGAAGGAGAACTGAAGTGAGCATAGGTGTGGAGGCAGATACTTAACTAATGGCTTGAAATACGCTGATCGACGCCCTCTGCAAGTCACCACACATAATTTCCAAAATGTTTGACTATTCAGCCCAGATGTGCACACGCTCTTTTATTTATGTCAGTTGGTCCTTTTCTTTTGCCCACTCTCCCCCCAGAGTGGAGAGAAGCCCAGACTAGCACTTTATGTAGAAGGAGATGGGAGTGTACTGTGTCTCAATTAAAGAGTGCAGTATTCTATTCGAGCATTTTTCTACTGGATACGCTCCTCATTTTTTTCTCAAAAGCATTTCTTGCTAAAAAGGAAGTAAACTGATCACGCCTCCAACCACGCAAATGGATCTGAGGTCTTAATCCATGTACTTAACCCTGACATGCCAAAACTCTTTGGCTACAGAAGAATCACCTCAAATTGAATAATTTGCACAATCAAGGAATGGTTTGTTTTCTTTCACAACCAACATACAAATATACAGAATAGTTCAAGCTGAGGCAGAGAACACACTTTGTTATCTAAATCATTGTAGAAAGAAGACATGCAAGTAACTTTTAGCGTGTGTGTGTGTGTGTGTGTGTGTGTGTGTGGAACCTGAGGCAGGTACTCTTAGAGCTCTGCTTCTCATCCTCCTGGCCCACCTTTGCAATGGTGGTCCACCTGCAGAGATGGTGGGCAATTCTGTGTGAGGTCAGGCTCACGCTGCAAGGGTCCTATCTCTAGCACATGTGACTCCACACTTTTCTGCCTCTGGGACCTCACAAGGCAGCAAATCTTTGTTAAGATCCTCAACCCCAGTCATATTAGGCATTAAAAAAATTAATATATGCAAGCAATGTTTCACTTTTGACAAAAATTCCAGTTGAGCACATTCATTTATTATTTTATTTGAAATATTTTATCTCATTTATTATAATATGAAACATCTTTACTTTCTGAATATAATTTTTTTTTTTACCAATTTTATAATGATTAGTAATGTATCAGTTTGGCACAGTAGCCAGTTGAAACAAAAATTTTTTGCTGTGTGTACTTTCTTTTCTTTTTTTAAAAGATCAGTATTACTTATTTTGTTTGAAAATTAGAAATTGTATATATTTAAGGTATACAATTTGATGATTTGATATACATATGTTCTAAAATAATCACTACAATCAACCCAGTTAGCATATCTATCACCTGGATAGTTATCACTTTATTTATTTTTTTTGTGGCGATAACACATAAGACCTACCCTCTTTATAGTTAAGAATACAATTAGCTATTGTTAACTATAGTCACATTGTTGTAAATTAGGTCTCCAGAACATATTCCTCTTGTATAACTGAAGCTTTGTACTGCTGGACCAACATCTCCTCATTGCCCCCTCACCTTAGCCCCTGGTAACCACCATTCTACTCTCTGCTTCTGTGTGTTTGACTATTTTAGATTCCACATGTAACTTATTTTTTTAGTAGGAGGAATAAAGATGGCATTGAGGGGAAAACTATTTTGTCCTCAATGACTTATCCTCTGAGACAGACCCTTTAGGAAACACAAGGCTGTTGACAGTGCCCACAGGGGTGCTGACACAGACGTTCATCACTGGAGATTCTCACTATGGACAAGTCATCAGGAGGCAGCCGCTATGAGTGTTAAAATTGAGAAGTAAAAGGGATAACAAGAACAGTACTGAAGTGGTCAGAATAGTGGAACAAAGGAAGACTGAAAACCATCTAACAACATTGTGTTACATACTTCAAAGTTGCTGGGAGACTAGACCTTAAATGTTCTCACCACGAAAAGGAAATGATAATTATGTGATGTGGTAGAGGTGTTAGCTAACACTAGGGTGGCCATCATACGGCAATATATAAATGTATCGGATTAACACATTGTACATCTTGAACTTACACAATGTTTCACGTAAATTATACCTCAAAAAGAACTAACTCACCTCACAATTTGGTCAAAGAAGCTTTGAAATAGGAAGAGTAGCAGCAATAAGAACATGCACAAATGATTCACAGTGTGCATTCTGACCGGAAATAAGTGTTTCACTCAAAACTAGATGCCTTCTCACTTCTAATGGTATGAAATGCTGTATCTTAACTAATAGAGCATTCAAAAGCTAAGACATAAAAAATTGCCACATTGGGGAGGCTTTAATTTAAGACCAGTATAGGAATAGATTTAGGTAAAGTGGTTATTTGTACATTATGCAATGTTTAGACAAGACTGAATATTTTACCCTTGCAGCCTCTTTGAAAGTTGGCTTATGTGTCTTAATGTTAATGCCTCACCATACTTCGAAGAGAAACAGGAAATACTCATTCCAAGCTGCAATTGCCCTTCTGTAAAACTTATATTTATTCTGAACTGTGATCTTTCTCTGTAATTCCACTTCTCCATATTATGTATCTGTTGTTTATTCAGTGCTTTTTAAATTTAAGGATAAATGTAATTTGGAAAACACACACATTGTTGTACAAACATTTTCCAGAGATTGCTTTAAGGGAAACAATAAAGTATAGGAAAAGATTCTTTAGACTAAAAACAATATAGAATTCCTGACTAAAATCAAGTATGCTTTTGCCCTCTATTCTACCAGCAAACTTGAGTAAATCTCAGGGAAATTTTCACAAAAATCCATGCAGCATTGTGCACGAGGATATTTACCATAACATTATTGAGGGTAACAGGGAGCTGGAGGCAGCATAGGTTTTCCTGACTTAGGAAATACATAATTGAATTGTAGTGAGTGCTGTCTACGGAATACATGAAAAGGCTAGAAGAAATGAACTATATGAAAATAGGATAACAATGAAAAAATAATAGAAAATAGTTTTTTGGTAGAGAGAGATGTTTAAATAAACTGAATTAAATACAACAAAAAAATGGATGTCAGTTAAAAAATATAAAAAAACTTGCACATACACACACTCAAATGCATATACACACACACACATATACATATATAAGGATACGTATCCACCATGTTAGCCTAGACGTTGGAGAGGGTTAGAAGAGTGGGTACTGGGATGAAGGAGACAAATAATATAGCTAGAGAGGGGTTTGCATGGGGAAACAAAACGTTTATACCAGGAAAAGAAGGGAGACTGAGGAAATAATGAATTTAACTTGGATATTTTTTCAGCTATCAGGTGTGTCCATAAGAGTTACAAATGCCAGAAGAGACAAAGCCAGAGAAGGAATTGTGGAAGACATATGGTGTTGAAGAGATTTTAGTATTCAGTGGGATAGTCTGAGCCGTCATAAACATAAAGATTATAAAACTGAATAACAGCACTGTAAAATTTTCTTTAATTATTTATAAAAATTCAGTATGCACAGGTACAAGAACAAGATGCAACTATTAATAATAAATAGAGAAAAAAGAAGAAAGGAAATGAAAGCATAAAGAAACTTACAATTATGAGTGGGGATTTTTCTATATATTTTTTTTTTAATTTTGTGGAAGTTGCATGTTTACAGGTTTATGTTTTTAGATTTCATATCTCATTTTTCTTATTTTCTAAGTATCCAATACGTTGGTTGTATTGCTTACATAATGTGTAACTCTGGTTTGAGTACTTCTATGTTGACAAAATATGACACTATGCTTGTAACACGTTCAATACATGCCAGAGCTTTCCTGGACTAGGGGAAAAGGTTACGCGTATACCTCCATCAAATGGACTACCATGGGTGTCAAGGTGAGCAACCCCACCCCTGCGCCATAACAGGATTTAAGCAATTACTAGTATCACCTAGCTTTTGCTAATTTCAAATTGATTTCCAAGAGAAGGAATTTTTTTTAAATGAGCCATAATTCAATTTCCTGTAATGCACATGAATGCTCATTTAGTGTGCATAATTCTAGAATTGCAGCGGACACACACATACGACAAATACCTCACACACTCATGTGAAACTGCGCCCCAGAGTCACACTCTGATTGTTGTCCTCTCTTCCAGTGGTAGTAGGACTCTAGCTCTATGCAGCCCTCAAAAGAAAAATTGTGGACTTCTGATGTCCCAAAGCACTGAGAGGATAAAAATTACACAAGGTTCTAGGTCACTGGAGGGAAGTGAAAGTAAGAACAGCAGCGGCACGACTCTAGCAATGGAGTCTCCTATAAGAACTCCAGCTGTGGAGCAGTAGGTCTGTGGTACAAAACCACTCCCTTCAGTTGCTCCATAAATCAGGGCCAGAAGGATTGTGGGAAAAATGGGTGAAGCCTCGCATAGGTTCCAGCTTGGAAGAGTTAGGTTGACAACTGAAGCGTTCTGCTCACGACTTATTCCAAATTCCTCAGGTAAGAGAACAAGAATGCCACGAAGCCTCAATGACATTGCCCATAAAATATTGCATTAGCAGTATTAGTAGCAGTTAATCATTACTGTTAATTTTATCATTAATAACATTAATAATAGTAGTACTGTATCATATAATAGAATTACAGTGATATTATAATATTATATTTGCATAATCGTTTTTAGTTGTTGATACTATTATTATCATTTCGTTATAAAATAGTCACAATAAATTTCTTTTCTATCAGAATTAAGAGAGTAGAAAAAATTTTTAAAGAAAGTAATCCTTGTATTTCTTTTTTTCAAGAGGTCAATTCTGCATCTTGATAAAAATGCAGTGTGTCACATTATGAAAAGCAGACACTGGATTTAAATAGAATATGGGTGCACATTCATTCTTGTTTTTCAACCTCTTTATCTCTTTATTTCCATCTGATATTTCAAATTATCGAGGAACTCTTCAGACAAAGAATAAGACCCATGAATTAAATAAGTGCTCATAAGCATTCATCTTTCATAAATTGTCATAAAGTATGAAGATAGGATCCAGGAAAGACTGATATTTAAATTGTCTGCTTATAGAATGACTTCTCCAATCTTGCCATTGTTCTTGTACGTTTTCTCTCTTCAAATTCTGGAAGGTATGTGATATCCCACACAGCAGCTTTTGAGGACAGAACTTGAATGATAAAATTTTCCCAGCTGATACTTACCAAAACTGAAATGGGTTTATTTTTTAATTGCAACACAGTCAAAATTTAGCTGGTCATTTTTAGAGGTATGATATGAAAAGGGTGACATTTAGGGGGTGGGTCACTGTTAATCTAATTTAATAAACTGAAATGTCATTAACATGATGATGGCAAATATTAAAATATGTAACCAGAAACTTAATTGATATGTTGATATAAATAAAAGACAACTTATAAAGAAATTTATCTGACAGAAAGTATAAAAAATATTTTCTGTTTCTAAGTCAAAATTTAAAAATTATTGGTGCTTTAACAAGTTTTCTCTTTTCTTCACTAGAAGTGATCTTAAATATATATTCAAAAGAAATAATTACCAAAAGATCATTTAAGTTTAAGGAAGATGAATATTAATTTAAAGCAAAATTTATAACCATTGTATGGATATAAGATTTAATTATGAATATTACACAAATATTTTGTTTTTCTCAACAAATCATAATTAAAATCAAGGGGGAAGAAAGAATACATATTTTGATTCAAGGAAAATAAGAAATTTGAATGGAAATATGTTTTTATTGTTAAAAAATAAATATATGGATTTTTTTAAAAAGCTCTTTTTATTTATAGATTACATGATTGTCTATTAAAAAAAATCTCCACCCCAAAAAAACTAATGAAACTAATAAGTTAGTATAACAAGGTTGCAGTTTAATGGTTATTATTCAAAATTCAATTGCTTTTCTATATACTACAAATGAACAATTGCAATGTGAAATTTAAAAAATAACATTTACAATGGCTCCCAAGAAAGTGAAACACTTAGTTATAAATCTAACAGAAGTGTAAAGTGTTTATATGCATAAAACTATAAAACTCTGATGAGAGAAATCAAAAACATCTAAATAAATAGAGAGATACTTAGTTTCCATGGAATATAAGACTCAATATTATGATGTGAACTGTTCACAACTTGATCTATACATGCAACACAACCCTGGTGAAAATCCCAGAAAGCTAGTTGGTAGACATTGTTAAACAGATTTTAAACTGTTTATGGAAAGGTAAAAGACCCAGAATAAGCCAACAGAATAGTGAAGAAAAAGAACGAAGTTGGAGGATTCACACTATTTAATTTCAAGACTTACTATAAACTGCAGTAATCAAGACAGTGTGATATTGCTGAAAGAATAGACACACTGATCAATGGAACAGAATAGAGAGCCCAGAAGGAGACCACACAAATATAATCAACTGCTTTGTCAAAGGAGCAAGGGTAATTAGTAGAAGAAACTTTAGAACAACTTGTCCTGGGAAAATTGGATTTCCATATACCCAGACACAGACCTTACATCTTTCATAAAGAAAAATTCAAATGCATTATAGACCTAAATGTAAAATATAGAAATATACACCAAGGAAGACATCTGGTCCTGGACTTTTATTTTGGGGGAGGTTTTGGATTACTGTTTTGATCTCTTTACTGGTGATTTGTCTATTCAAATTCTCTATTTCTTCTTGATTCATTTTTGGAAAGTTGTATGATTCTAAGAATTTATCCATTTCTTCTAGATTATCCAATTTGTTGGCGTATAGTTTTTCATAGCATTTTCTTATAATCTTTCATATTTCCGAGATGTCCATTGTAATTCCTCCTCCTTCATTTCTGATTTTATTTATTTAAGCCTCTCTTTTTTTCTTGGTGAGTTTAGCTAATGGTTTCTGAATTTTGTTTATCTTTTCAAAGAACCAGCTCCTAGTTTCATTGATTTCTTTCTATTTTTTTCAGTCTCGATTTCATTTATTTATTCTCTGATTTATATTATTTCCTTCCTTCCACTGATTTTGGGCTTTGTTTGTTCTTCTTTTTCCAGTTCCTTTAGGTGCACTGTTAGATTTCTTATTTGAGATTTTTCTTGTTTGCTGTGGTAGGCCTGTATTACTATAAACTTCCCTCTTAGAACTGCTTTTGCTGTATCCCATAAATTTTGGCATGTTATATTTTCATTTTCATTTGTCTCCAGGTATTTTTTGATTTCTCATTTGATTTCTCCATTGACCCAATCATTGTTCAGTAGCATTTTGTTTAATCTCCACATATTTGTGGCTTTTCCAATTTTCTTCCAGTAGTTAATTTCTAATTTCATACTGTTGTGGTTAGAAAAGATGCTTGGTATTATTTCAATCTTCTTAAATTTATTGAGCCTTGTTTTGTGGCCTAATATGTGATCTATCCCGGAGAATCTTCCATATGCATTTGAAAAGAATGTGTATTCTACAGTTTTTGGATGGAATGTTCTGTATACATCTAGTAAGTCCATCAGGTCTAATGTGTCATTTAGGGTCAATTTTTCCTTATTGGTCTTCTGTTTGGACAATGTATCCATTGGTGTAAGTGGAGTGAGAATCCAGAGCCTGGAATAAACCCACACATCTGTGGACAGCTAATTTTTTTTGTTTGTTTTTTTGTGAGGAGATCAGCCCTGTGCTATCATCGGCCAATCCTCCTCTTTTTTTGGTGAGGAAGACTGGCCCTGGGCTAACATCTGTGCCCATCTTCCTCCACTTTATATGGGATGCCGTCACAGCATGGTTTGCCAAGCAGTGCGTTGGTGCGTGCCCGGGATCTGAACCGGCGAACCCCAAGCCACTGCAGTGGAGCGCGTGCACTTAACCACTTGGGCCACCGGGCCAGCCCCCAGGTAATTTTTGACAAGTGAGCCAAGAACATGCAATGGAAAAAGGAAGTCTCTTCAATAAGTGATGTTGGGAAAACTGGACAGCCACATGCAAAAGAATGAAAGTAGACCATTATCTTACACCATACACAAAAATTAACTCAAAATGAATTAAAAACTTGATTGTAAGACCTGAAACCATCCAACTTCAAGAAGAAAACATAGGCAGTATGCTCTTTGACATCAGTCTTAGCAGCATATTTTCAAGTACTATGTCTGACTGGGCAAGGGAAACAATAGAAAAAATAAACAAATGGAACTATGTAAAACCAAAAATCTTCTGCATAGCAAAGGAAACCACCAACAAAATAAAAAGACAACCTAATAATAGGGAGAAGATATTTGCAAACCATGTACCTAATAAGGGGTTAATCTCCAAAATATATAAAGAACTCATTGTTAAGAGAGGTTCGGGGATTCGATCGGAGACGTAAAAGACACTTTCCACTCCAAACAAATGGACTGAGGTATATTTTATTATATAGAGGATAGTAAAGGTGACAGTCTGCAAACAGATCCAAATAGGTCAAATATTAAGAGGGAAAAAACATCAGCCCGACTGGAAAGGGAAAATACCCACATCGGCTGAAGAGAAATGACACAAATCAACCAGAAAGAGAAACACCAGGTTAACCAAAAAGAGAACACATCAAATCACTTACTACACATCAAATCAATTACTTCACATCAAATCAGTTACTCACAACATCCACGCCCCACTGCCGGGAGAGCTCTGTCAATCGACGCGGCTGGGCAAGGATCACACGTCCTGGGCAAGGTGTCCCTTCCACAGGTGGAACTCTCTCTAGGTGGAACTCTCTCTCGGTCTCAGTTTCCAGCAGTTTTTATACCATCAGTAATTTTCAGAGTAAGCAATTACAGAGTTTGCAGAGCAAGCATTTAGTGTTCCCATGCACAAATGGTTATCAGTGGCGTACGTGCACTGAGCCCCCTGGCCAACGTCCCAGCCCAGTAGTTGCGCACGTGCATTGTTCTCTTTGGTTATCGTCCTAGCCCGGCACAGATGGCCAGTCCATTCCGGGCCAGGACGCTCCAAGAGCCTTGAAATGTTACAACTTGCAACTCTCTCCGTGGGAGAAAGGCCAGTTCCCGGGAAAAGGCCAGTTCCCACCACACAGAAAGCAGCTTTGTATTTCTTTTTTGTGCTGGTGGCTGTAGGTCAATGGAGCGGCCAAACATGGCCGTACTCATGTCAAGACACTCATACATCTCAACAACAACAAACTAACAACCCAATTAAAAAATGGTCAAAAGATCTGAACAGACATTTCTCCAAAGACGATATATAGATGACCAACAAGCACATGAAAAGATGTTCAACATCATTAAGTATCAGGAAAATGTAAATCAAAACAACAATGAGATATCACTTCATGCCCATCAGAATGGCTACAATTAACAACACAGAAATAATAAGTATTGGAGAGGATGTGGATACACTGCTGGTGGGAGTGCAAACTGTTGCAGCCACTATGGAAAACAGTATGGGGAGTCCTTAAAAAATTAAGAATAGAACTACCATACAATCCAGCTGTTCCACTGCTGGGTATTTATCCAAAGAACATGAAAACACCAATGCATAGAGATATATGCACTCTTATGTTTATGCAGAATTATTCACAATAACCAAGAACTGGAAACAACCTAAGTGCCCCTCAAGGGATGAATGGATAAAGAAGATCTGGTACATATACACAATGGAATATTACTCAGCCAAAAAAAAAAAAGATGAAATCTTGCCATTTGCGACAACATGGATGGAACATGAGGGTATTTTGCTAAGTGAAATAAGTCAGAGAGAGAAAGTCAAATTTTGTGTGATCTCACTCATAAATAGAAGATAAAAATAACAACACACATAGAGACTGAGATTGGATTGGTGGTTACCAGAGGAGAAGGAGAGAGGGAGGAGGGAGAAAGGAGTGATTAGGCATATATGTATGGTGATGGATGGTAATTAGTCTTCCAGTAGTGAACATGATGTAGTCTACAGAGAAATTGAAATATAGCGATGTACATCTGAAATTTGTATGTTATAAACCAATGTTACCACAATAAAAAAAAAGAACTATACAATTTCTAGAGGGAAACAGGAGAAAATTCTATGGTTTGGTGATAAGTTTTTAGATACAACACCAAAATTTCAGTAAATAAAAGAAAAAATTGATGTTGGACCTTATTAAAATTAAAAACTTCTCTGAGAGACATTATTAGGAGAACGTAAAGACAAGTCACAGATTGAGAAAAATATTTACAAACATAAATCTGGTATAGAAATGTATTCAAAATATACAGAGAACTCTAAAAATTTAACAAGAAAACAAACTCAATTTAAAAATCAGCAAATGATCTAAGCAGAGAAACCTCACTAAAAAAGATATCCAAATGACAAGAAGCATGTGGAAAGATAATTAAATTTTTATGTTAAAATAATGAGATACCACTATACATTATTAAAAAGGCTAAAATTCAAAAACTAAAAGTACCAATTGTGTGCAGAGCAATAGGAACTCTCCTTCATTGCTGGTGGGAATGCACAATGATTCAGACACTTTGCAAGACAGTTTTTTTGTGAAACTAAAGATAGTCTTACCATACAATCCAGCAATCTTGCTCTAAGGTATTTGCTCAGCTAATTTAAAATTTAAGTGCCCACAAAAACCTGCATGCTAATGTTTATGGAAGCTTTATTCATAATCATCAAGTACTGGAAGCAGTTCAATGTCCTTTAATAGAAGAATGAATAAAGAAACTGTGGTACATCCATACAATGGAATAGTATTCAGCAGTAAAAAGAAATGAACTATCAAGCCACAAAAAGACATGGATGAACCTTAAATGCATATTTCTAAGTGAAAGCAGCCAATCTGAAAATGTTACATATTATATGATTCCAAAAAGGTAAAATTATAAAGACAATGAAAAATCAGTAGTTGCCAGGAATTCTGGAGAAGTAAAGGATTGAATGGGTGAAGCAGAGGAAATTTTTTAGAGCTGTGAAACTATTTTGTACAATACTATGATTTGAGATACACAACACTATGCAGTTGTCAAAATCCATAGAACTTTACAGCCCAAAGAATGAACCTTCATGTGTGCAAATATATATAAAATTTAGGAGATCAAGAATTCCAGGGTGGAATGCAGAATATGACAAAACAATCAAACTGTATTATGAATATATGAAATTGCTTTACTGAAGTAGGTTGGGAAATAATGTGCTGACCTAAATAAATTTGGAAATGAGTGTAGTCTATAAGACCAAATGCAAAAGAAACTCATATCAGTCTAGTTGTCAATGTTGTTTTCCATGGGGGCACTATTTAACAATTCTGGCACCACTATACGTGCATGTATACCAGAACTGAACAATTGATTAAAAGGATGGCAGGTGGTGGGAGGCATATTTCTCACTGTTGGAGCCGGTGGTTACAGATAGGCAAGGGAAGTGGGCTGGAGTGATCCATGTGGTACTGGACTAGAGGCAAAGTCAGTGTGAATTTATGTAATTCAAAATTAATATGGAATGTAGAAAACAATAATTATAATAATGTGGCATTAAAAATATGGAGAATTAAAACTCATATAAAAATATTCCATAATGCAAGAGAAAAGGAACACGCAAAGTATTCCAAGGTCCTTGCATTGTGTGGAAGGAGGGTAAGATAAAATATCTGTACTATATTCTCTGAGACAAAAATGGAATAATGAAAAACTTTCAGTTTAATTAAAGGTAAAACAAGAGAGAGAGAAATAATTAGTAGCCAGGACAAATAAAAAGCATAAATAAGATAATATAAAATAATAACATGATAAATAATAAGTTAATCAATAATAAGAAAAAGATAAAGAAATAAGATAAATAAGTTACTTAAAACCAAACATAGATGTAATTACATTAAATGGATATGCACTGAATGATTTAATTAAAATCCAAAGATTATCCAACTGGATTAAATATAAACAAACTACGTTTTGTTTTCAAGACTCAGACATAGTATAATGGATACAAAAGCCTTAAAAGCAAAAACATAGAAATAAACATTGGGAATGCTAAATAAAAGAAAGTCTGCATGGTTATATTAATATAAGTAACTACACTTTGAGGCAAAGAAAATATTATAAGAAATAGAAACATTTCATAACAATCAAAAACAATTAAAAAGTTGATATTTGTATTTAAATAATAACATATTTTCAAAATATATCAAATAAAAACCAATAGAAGTGAAAGGAGAAATAAAACATTTCAGAATTCTAGTGGGAGATTCTTAAAATACAAACAGCAAAGAAACAGGATATAAGAACTATAGCACCAACAAATTTGACATAATGAACATACATTGAACATTACATCCAAAAACTTCAGAATATTTTTCAAGCCCAAATACAATATTTATATGCCAAAAAAATCATGTTTTTGTGCCAAAAAGCATGTCTCAGCAAATTTCAAATGATGAAAAAAAACAAAGTCCTCTGGCCACATTGCAAATAGGCAACAAATCAATTAAAAATAAAGATAATGAAAAAATTATCTTATGCTTAGAAATGAAGAAATATACCTGTAAGTATCCCAGAGTTAACTAAGAACCTATGACACAAATTTAAAGATAGTTTGTTGATTAATAATAAAAATATGGAGGCCGGCCCCATGGCTTAGTGGTTATGGGGGTGTGCTCCGCTACTGGCGGCCCCGGTTCGGATCCCAGGCTGGCACTGATGCACAGATTGTCTGGCCATGCTGAGGCCGCGTCCCACATACAGCAGCTAGAAGGATGTGCAGCTCTGACATACAACTATCTACTAGGGCTTTGGGGAGAAAAAGGGAAAAAAAGGAGGAGGATTGGCAATAGATGTTAGCTCAGGGCCGGTCTTCCTCAGCAAAAAGAAGAGGATTGGCATGGATGTTAGCTCAGGGCTGATCTTCCTCACAAAAATAATAATAATAAAAATACGAAATATCGACACATGAAAGGGAAATAAACTTATGTTTAGTGGAAATATAAACTATTTGTTGCTTATAAAAGCTGAGGCATAAAATCCATAACTAAGCATAAACCCATGTTATTAGAGAGAGAATATGAAATTAAATCCAGATGATGAAGAAAGGAGGAAATGATAAATGTAAACTCAGAAATTAATGAAATAGGAAAAATAGAGAAGATCAACAAAGGCAAAATTGATTCTTTATAACTTTTCAAAAATGAAAAGAATCTGCTAAATCACCAGGGGTAATATTAATCAAGAGAAAAAAAGAGAATACACAAACTAATGAAAGAAAAAAGAAAGATACCTGCAGATTATTTAGACAATAAAAGGATCACTAAGTGATCTAATGAATAATTTTGTGCCCATAAAGAAAACCAAACAGAAAAAAAAAAAGGAAAATTCATAGTATTACTCTAAATAGTCCTCTATGGAGATCATTAATTCTATATTACAAAAAAAAACGTTCTCACAGGGAAATAAACAGTCCCAGATGGCATTGTTTAGCAAAACAAAGAAGCAAACTGCATTGTCCTAATTATGATTTCTTTTTATTTAAAAAACAGGGGACTTTGTGTCATTCTTCCTTGTCATTATTGTATGTCTGGACTTTGCTTATGGGTAAAGCATTCTTCCCCATGTTCATTTATAATAAGGCTGTGTTGGTTATCATTAGCAACTGATAATAATTGAAATTTTCTTTTTTTTTTTTTGGTGAGGGAGATTGGCCATCAGCTAACATCCGTTGTCAATCTTCATCCTTTTGCTAAGGAAGATTGACCCTGAGCTAACATCTGTGCCCATTTTCCTCCACTTTATATGGGACGCCGCCACAGCATGGTTTGATGAGCAATGCATAGGTCCGCACCCGGGATCCGAACCTCTTAACCCGGGGCCGCCAAAGTGGAGCATGTGAACTTAACCACTATGCCACTGGCCCAGCCCCCAAATATTCTTTTTAAGGTACTATCTTTGGTCTGTTCTCCAGAAGCAGAGACTGAAATTCTTGTTCAAGTGATTAAGTGAAGGAGTATTCTTAGAAGGGGTGGGAGAAAATCCAAATAAGAAAGGAAAAATCATCAAAGCAAGAACAGGCCTGATCCCACAGGCAACTCTAGAGTGTGAATTGCACCACAAAACAGGTCTTTCCATGCATCAAGGGCCTGTCCTTTTTCCCTGTGTCTGACTGTGGTCTGTGGAGGGTGGAGAGTAAGGGTTAGAGGTCGATCTAGCCTTCCCGGGCTGGTAATGCAGATCTTGTTTGGCCAGGGCACCTCTCTGGGAAAGGGGGCAGCTGTGGGTGGTTAGCAACCAACACTCAACAGCATCAGTAAACGGGGCATGGACTGGAAACGGGGTCCAGAAGAGTGCCCAAAGCCCCGTCATCCAGGAGCAGTCTTCAGTGAGACCTATTGAGACTGAGCATTTCATGGAATTTTGTCATAAAGTCATCCCTACGTCTCATAGCGATGATTCATTTAACCCCTTATAAACAAATTATGTTCTTCCCACATTCCCTGGGTTGGTTAACACCTAGACATGCTTTTCTGTATTTCAATATGATCTTCTAATAATTTGTATATTTTAATGACATGTAGCATAGTGACAGTAGTAGGACCATCACACAATTTTACACAGTGAAACTTCTAGTTCATTTGAAATTGACTGCAGGACTTCTAGCCCCTGCTCTGCCCCTTTAGAAGCTGGCATACTCTCCATAAATCCGTGCAACAGCAGGAGTAAAGCATAGTCAAACACCCACAAGAAGAGGAGTGCTCTCTTTTCCCAAATATACACCTTTCCCAACATGTAGACCTGTACTCATGCTGACACATCTCACCACAGTCTCAACATGGGGAAAATTTCCAGAACAATATTATATCCCCTTGCTCTTTTTCTAATTAAAGAAAGGCTGTGTCATGATGTTAGAGCACTTAACTTTTTTATTGGGCAGCAGTTAAGAATTAGAATACCAATGGGATACTACCAAATAAAATATGTTTATGGGGCCAGCCTGGTGGCACAAGCAGTTGAGTGAGTGCACTGCGCTGTGGCAGCCCGGGGTTCGCCGGTTCAGATCCCGGGTGCACACCGACGCACTGCTTGTCGGGCCATGATGTTGCGGCGTCCCATATAAAGTGGAGGAAGATGGGCATGGATGTTGGCCCAGGGCCAGTCTTCCTCAGCAACAAAAAAAGAGGAGGATTGGCAGATGTTATCTCAGGGCTGATCTTCCTCGGAAAAAAAATATATATATATATGTTTACTATATCATGCCTTATTTATTTTTCTGCTTGAATGTCTGGTATTTCTGGACTTCTTTTTTAAACTGTCTTTTTATTTCTCTGATATTACTTTAGGAGTTAAGTTCTTAAAAGTGAGCCATGCAATGCCACTGGAGCAGATTGTCATATCACTTCAGAGACGCTGCTTGGGAAGAAAGCTTAAAAATATGTCAAAGATCCATTTCCTTGCCTGCCTTCTCCCTTTCCAGAGAAAATCCCTGGAAGCATGAAATGTGCCGATGAATACCAGCAAGAGACTTTTTTAAACCTTAATTTAACATTTTTATTAAATATGATTATTTTTCCACATAGACATTTAGATTTTAACAAACAAAATTGATGCTTTAGAAACAGTAAAGGAGAAAAAGAATAAAATATTGTCAAAGCTTCTCTTTTTGTAACACTTTAGGACAGTGGAAGCCTTCGTCTATGACATAGAGAGTTTACAAAAGCTAACTCTACCAGCCTGAGTCTTGGACTCTAAAAATAATTTTTATTAATAATTTTTCATTGATATCTCATCTCAGAGCCTTTGGAAGTGACCAGTCTACTCTAAAGTCACAGGCCAGGTTAAGTCTAAGCATTTAGTGGGTCACTTCAAACAGCAATAGTAATACTGGCAATGTAATAAATAAGAACAAAAACTTCAATGACACTGAATTCTATTCACTTTTCTAAACACTTATTCATTTAAACAGTGAAACACTCAATATTTTAAAGATAAAAATACACAGTCACAGAGGGTTTGAGTTGCCCAATTCCACTTCATTAAGCATTGAAGCTGAGATTCAAACCCAAAAGTAGAGTGTTCAATCAGAATTTTTCCCTGTACAAGATAGGTCTAGAAAAACTGTGTCCATTAGTCAAGGATTGCAGTAGGGAAAGCCAAACCTATAGGTATGGGGAGAGGGAAAATTCTGTAGACGAATATGTGACAGCATTGGAAGTTGCAAGGTTCATGCTACTCACAGGATATCCATATTTCAGTATAAGGTTTCATCAACAATAGCACATGGCTGAGGATGACGAAAAATAACCATTGACCCAGAATTTGATGCATAGACAAACCTTCACACAAGATTTAAAGCAAGATAACATTTTTGTTTGATTGTATGTTTGTTTTCAAATGCTGACAACTTCAAATCAAGCCAGGCATATGTTTCCAGTTCCTCGATTAGGGCTCAGACTTTCCTCCTGGTAGTTATTCTCTCTGCCTCTTGGCTCTGCTGAGTCAATCTTCCTTTTCCATAACAAGCAGCTCATGTTTTCAAATGAGTAGATTAGATCTTTCTGAGGTCTTAACAAAGGGTTTTACATCACACCATTGGTTTTATTTTTTTCATATTTTCCTGATGGCAACTTGGATTATACCTTTGTCTTGGAAGCTATTGTTTAATTTGAGAATTGTCTGTAATCTGGAAAGGGTGGGAATGAGAAAGAGTTTTATTTTTCAATTTAAGAAGCCCTTTTTTATATTAGCTTATCTCTCTCTCTGTCTGTATTTTTTTTTCTACACAGCAAAAAGAAGTCTGTTCTGCTTGGAAATCTTCTTGACTACGTTATCAAGTTCATTAGGTACATATCCTATTTCTCATGTTACTGCAGGTTACAGAGTTGTTAAATTACAACCGAATAACAAAGGTCTTCTTTCCTCCAACTTCCGGTTTACATTCTCCTTATTTTCTTTCCATCCTTCACTGAGAGCCCCCTCCATGCCTTTGGGCTTTCAATACTCTGTTTGGGGCCCTTCCAGGTTTCTCCAACCCTTTCCTCAAAGTTCCTCAAGGTGTGTAGGCTTCTCTTTGACACCTTGTCTGAAATGCAGTGCCACATATGACTAAGAATTAGCAAAATGCACCATTTTTTCATGCCATATCATATTTTGATTTTGTTATTTTGGCCCTTCGCAGAATTGCTTTTATCGAATTGCATTTTATTACTATACTACCTCGGCACACCTGTAAAACGTAAGAATCACCATAAGAAAACATAAATCAGTATTTATAGTAATGATTACCCATGGCTTAAGCATCTTTTCTATCACCTCACATTGCACACCTGAGTATCCACAGGAAAAAAACTTGTGTGTCAGAACTAATTGATTTACCTTCCACCTAAATACCCTAGCCTTTTTTTTTTTTTTGGAGTCTAGGAATCTTGATTGATAAATTTGCAGCCAATGTCTAAGAACTAAGGAAGACTTTAAGTGATGAGCTGTTTCCCAAATTACTCTTACCCCAGCTTGATCATTAGTTCCTATGTTTATTTTCCATTTGCTGCAGTTTTCTTAAGCATTTATTTGTTCCACTTGCAGAATATGGAACTTTTTAAACTAATTCAAGTGATGTTAGAAATGAAGCTGACTCTACACAAGAGGTCGTGTGGCATTCCACATGTAGAATTTTAGACAAAACTAATATACCCTGTGTTTTTGGCATAATGAGACAGGTGTGCCACATCCAAGTCATTCCATTGGGTCATTTCTGAGGGAAAACATTATTAATAATTCAGGTGCTGTTACTACTGTGCTTGACTCAAAGCCCAATGACCCTCACCTGTGTCCCACCTACTGCCAGAGAGCAGCCTTAATCAGATCTTCCCAAGTGCCATTTGGCTACAGTGCTGTTGATGTATGTTTTCCTCAGCCCTTAGTATCGTTGGCGTCTGCACAATCTCCTTGATTGGGTTGATCCAAATCAACTGTCAAAGTCTCTATCCAAGCCACTCTGGCCAAAGTGTACTTTAGTATTTTCTAGACTTCAGGAGATTAGAGACCATGGGACAGGCTATACATACACAGCATGCCTGGGGTCTCAATCCAAACAATGAGCTCTTAGTTGTCACACAGCTGCGCAAAGTTAACATCTTTTTTTATTTATGTCTGCCTTAGAAGTGAAGCTCTGCTTTTAAAATAACACATCACCTGCAATGGAGGAAGATAAGAAGCAAGAGCTGAAATACACTGTTGATATGTTTTAACAAAATGTGCAGGCATAAGTATGCCTTGGTCATCTACATGGGAAGTTGGTGTCTCAGAACCAGTAATCTGATGAATAAGATGTGAAGGAGAAGCCGTTTTCAACTGTATTTTTTAGAGTAGTTGTAGCTGCCTTAGGGTTTTTATCTAGAAATTGCTTTAAACTATATAAACTGTAATAAAGATTTAAGATTATATATGTGTTCAGGAATCCTTTTAAGGGGAGAAAACAAATATAAACCCCATTTATTGTTTGACTTGAAGAACGGAAATGAGAAAAAGCTTGGTGAGAAGCACTGTATTAGCAGGCAATAATCCATACTGAAAATACTCGCAGTAACAGAATTTGCTTCCTTTCCATAGGCACAGAAGGACATTCAGAGTAGTATTAAATGGAGATCCCCAAGTTGTAGTAGGATTATAGAGGAGGAAATAAATTCCTGAATCTTCTGGTTAGATATATATTCTTTTACGCATCTGGCAATTCATACACATTTATTACATACCTACTATGTGTCATACATATTTATTGCATACCTACCTACTTATTCCTACCTATCATTCTCTACCTATCATTCTCTACCTATTATTCTCTACCTATCATTCTCTACCTACCTATCATTCTCTACCTATTCCATGAATAATATTGAATTGTCTTTCACATCTGATGTTTTGTTATGTACTAACATCATAAAGCATTTAAGGTATTTATTTTCCCTAATCTCCAAAGATTTTTATTAAAACCTGTTATTTAGAAAACAGTCTTCAGCTATAGAATCAGGTGAATCCATATATAAAAAATTATGCTGCACATAAGACCAGACCTAACATAAGACTTAGAAACATGAAACTAACGTGGCTCTAAAAAGGACATAGGAAGATCGATTATAACTGATATTATTTTATATGGAATCCAGAAGAAATAATAAAATGAGTACTTTTCATCATACAGCTTAAATTAGGTCATAGAGCTTAAAAAGATATTAGACAAAAATTGTAATAAAAATAAAATTACTACAGTAAATATTCCGATAGGAGAATATAGGGATCATAAGGTCATATATCACGGGGAACTAAGTTTAGCTCTTATAGAAAAACTTACTGAGGAAATGAGTTCTTGTCTTCATCCCTCAATGCTACTGCAATAAATGTGAACACAATAGAATTTAATGCAAAAATAATATTTTAGGAGATTAAAAGATACGAAATATTTTCTCTATTCAACAACTAGAATTATACCAAAATTGTTTAATCTTTTATCATAATTATTAACTTCAAAAGGTATATTTGAAACTTTCCTTGTCCTCATAGCTGTACTAATATCTACACATACCAAAACATGCCTTTAGCAAGAATTTAGGTATGTTGAAATTATATATTTACAAGTTTACCTCCCACTATATTACAAAACATTTGAAAGAAGATACCAAATTTTATTACTCTTTCTTTCATCACTTTAACACAGTGCCTAGAAAATCCAAAGCAATCCATAAAATGTTTATTTACATTAATCAATAGTTCTGCATAATATAGCAATAGTGTCAGAACACAGGAAGAGCAAATACAAAACATACAGAGAGTAAAAATTTCTCAAAGACAATAAAATATGAAAGGAATAGAAAAATCTCATCATTTTAACACCTTTGTCTTTAGAACTTTGCAAATACTTTTTCATTCCACAGTGATTAATTTTCACTGGTAAAGTCTCCGTCGAATCACTCATCATTTTGACGAGTTACTAGGTGGAATTGTTATTTACTCCACTTGTGCACTCAAGCAGCAATGCTCAATTCTTACCTGAGTCATAACTAGCACATTACCATTTCCATAGCAAATATTAATCAGCAAGTATTCTACTATGGTGCCTGAATATCAGGAGCTAAATTGTGCTGAACTATGGTGCACATTAATAAAGTAGAACTCTCCAGAGATTGTTGATATACGGCAGCTGTAATTCTGCTTTTACTGATCATCATTAAATTGTACTAAGGTGAGAAACACCCCTTAAATAAATAAATGAAAGCTTACTCTGCTTGAATAATTTCAGTTTAGAAATTAATGTGTTAACATGGCCTGCGAGTCACCGTCTGTCTTCTCCAAATGAACTGTTGTGATGGAGGTAGGATGTGCTCACTTTATATTCTACTGCCCTCTGGCAGATAAAACGGTGCTGCCAGAATAAGAGATTAGTTAACATTCAACATATGTTAATTAATGTACTTTATTAAAATGTGTTATTGTTGCCTTTATTCATTCTTGGTACTTAATTCATTGCTGTAGGGAATATAATAAAATCATTAGGGCTTTCCAAACAGTCATCAAAACCTCACACAGCTGAGTTAGATTTTAAATAGTAAGATTCCTCCATTCACCTCTTAACGCTGAAAATGATTTTTTTTCCTCGATATGTGGCAAACCATAATTTAAAAATTTATTATATCAAGTGAATTAGGGAATTCATTTGCAAAATACATGGGAGGTTTATCCTAGGAAATTCAGTTGAATATGTTTAAAATATTCTGTGTTAAAAAGATTAAATCTTCTAAAATTACAATGTTTGAGAAAGCCATTTAAGTTAGTGATATACACACTCAGGAACACAATAGAACTTTCTTAATCAATGTAGCTTATTTTTTCTACAAAACATGCTGACTAATGCCCATGGTAGGTTGAATACTTTCTGTTAAAGGGCTACTTGGAAGTAATCCGATGTACATCTACTCGCACCAGGTCACTTACGGTTACCAAAAGTTAACGGTATTAGCTCCTAATCCTTTTATATCAGTCAAGGTAAGCTGGGGAATATCGTGGAAACAAATTAACCCCAAATCGCAGTGGCTCAACACCAAAGTCTCCTGCTTACTTGTGCAAAGTCTGTTGCACATTGTATGACACTTTAGTCATCTGTCCTCCGTCAAAAATCTAGACCGCTTCCATCAAGATATCACAACTTACCATCATGTCATTTGTTTTGTCTTTTCAACATGTGCCTTCAATGTTCTTGGGCCAGAGGAAGAGATAATATGGAGAACAGATCTTCTGTGCTTCATACAGGAGTCTACACACCGTCTCCTACAAATCATTGTCCAGAGCTAGTCACTTGGTACCAAACAAACTGCAGAGTAGGCTGTGATGTCAGGGGATGCACGGATATTTGGTGAGCATTAAATGTTTCTTCTATTGTCATTCTGTAATTTAATCAAATTTTAAAAAATATATTAAATAGGAGTGAAAACATTGAGATATAGCTATCAAAACATGACCACCTTTTGGAACACCTGGGTAAAGTCTAATTGATTAAAAAAGCATACTATCCAATTAAATGTCAGTTAGACTTATGTAAAATAAATAAATAAATAAAGTGAAGGAAAAGGCACTAAAATCTAAGAGGATTCTTTGAGAGTGATTTTGTCCCATTAACCTTTTTAAAAAAGTAGATAATCATAATAGATGCATTATACTTGTTTCTGCAAGTTGTGTGAAGAATAAGAAACTCTCACATTGACTCAAGTAGATCTACACTAAAAGAAAGAGCCTTGAGCTTACGTTGTATTTGTAAATGAATATGATTTATATTAAGAAAAAATGTTTAATTTATATACATATCACTTTTAAAGAACAGCGATACTGTGTAGAGTTGAATACATTGACTGCTATATGACTTTGATCAAGTAATTTACTTTCCCATGGCTCAGCTCCTCATCTGTAAAATGGATTAAAAATAGTACACCTCTCTTGGAGTTGTGAGGAAGAAAGGGAAAAACATACGGAAAGTGCTTACAGTACATAAAAGTTACTGAATGCATATTAGCTATCATTAGTATCATCACAAGTTTACTGACATTTAATGAACAAGCTAAATTTAATGATTTCCAGTGGAAAATAAACCTTCTATTTTTAAAGTTTAAAACATATTTAGCTTTACTACATTTTAGTGCATATGTATCTAAAAAGTTAGCAATCTTATGGACTTATTTTAAATTCAGTAAATTTGACTTTATTTTAAAATATATTTTCCAAATAAATTTAACCTTTTCGTAAATCTAATGCATGAATTCCAAGTAAGTGAAGTCATATGCAGTAAAGTTTTTTTTTAAGTCTAAAAACTTACTAATATACATGGAAGCATACAATCAAACACTGTTTTCACCTCATCTGTTACCATTTGTAAAGCATTTGACTGTCAGTAGTGAATAAACCTGCAGGGATATAAATGAGTAAAATTTAGAAATAATAGTTTATAAATTCAAATCGTTTATTATACCTTTTAAATAGTGCCCTATTTTGAGTCGTTTATTTTTCTGAGTGTTCTAGTTTTTTTTCTATCTTAACACTGGAATTTAAAGACCATACAGCACAATATGATGAGATGCTCTGTTACATGTTTAAAATAAATTTAAATGTTCACAAGTAATAATGAATAGATTTTATTAACATATATAACCACCAAGATATATGTAAGTATACAATTTATTTTATAAATTGTACTGCACACACAAAATTCTCTTTGGTTCAATATTCAGAATGATGTACATTTTAAATAAAATATAAAATTAATTTCCTTTTAGCTTCCTATTCTTTTTATCTTTATTTTTTTACACAGTGAGTGCAAAAATATGTGAAGTCCAATTTTGTAAATATTTAGAATAAAAAATGAAAAGACATAAAGGATCATTCAGATTTAAATTGATTTTCCTTCCTTTTCTTTGTAGCCAAATTACATGAAATGATAATTGGAAAAGTAATTTGCCAGTGATCATCCTGGGTCTTCCAACACCTTCCACCTTTATGAGAGAAAACAATCTACCAATTTTGCTGTTTCTCCACTTTCTATTCAGATGCTAACGTTAATCAATCATGTCAATTGAACATATTCAAATTCTACCTTGAATGAAAAGAATTTGAATTTCAAGTGATATTTGGAATCAACAGAAAAATTGAATTTATTTTGATCTCAGCTGATACTTGGGTCAGGATCAAACAGCCTGCCAGGAAGAGACAGGACCCTCAGTTCCACATCTTTGATGAAAGCCTTGGGGAAATATTCACTTCTGGGAGAGACTGAATATACATCTGAGATCACAGCCTCCCTTAATGCTTGCAAAATGCGGTTGCAAATTCATAGCTTCTATAACTTTGATGGGAAATTTTGCATTGGAAATATTGCGCTGCAATTTTATAATCCAACAAAAGAAACATGTTTGAAAATAAATGAAGTAAACACAACTTGCAAGAGAACTTCTTGCATATGGCTTGTAGTGCCAAATAGATTTAAGCAGAGCAGCTGCTTCCTGGGCAAGGTTCCGTATGGTCCTGTGAATAGACCTGTTCCCAGTGGCCAGGAGAATTTCCTTTTATTGTTTCTGACAAGCATGGCAGTCTGGTCACAGGTGTGACCAGACTTTTTTTAAAAAAGAAAGAAATATCGAAATTTTGGCTGACATTATGGTTATATTTCCATAGACATTAGAGTAAATAAAATTAAACTTACAATTAAAGAAACAAAGAAACATCTGAAAGTATTTTTTATACATATTGTCATCAATTAGAAAACTGCTTTTTGAAAGAATGTGTGTTTGCTGTGGTCTATGGCCTATAGAACAGTCTCACATATATTAAAAGGGATTAATAAATTGTTAACACCTTTCATTTATTTATATGTTCATTTAATTCATTGGGAACATCTCATATATGTTACAATGCATAGTAGGCACAAAGTTGTTACCCAATGACACAGGACTTAATTTGGTAGTTTGGGGAAGCCTATATATTCCTTTAAAGCTGCTTTCAAAATAAAGCAGGAAATACAAGAGGTGGATTGAGTAAAACATTTCCATCGTGAAATTACATGTTCGACTTACTTGAAGGGTTTACCTCTGGTTACCACTGGCTTCCTTTGCAGTCCTTCTAGATTACTTATTTCTGTTTGTATAAACTTGCATTTCAATTAAGATTATTTATTATTCAGATGCAGTACTCCTTTTTTAATAAGTTCTACTGTATGGTTCTTCTCAGTTCCAGTCATTCTCCTCATTATTCATTATTCTCTCTCCAGAATATTATCAAATTTTGTTCGTGTGTCAAAATAAGTTGATCCCCCTCTCATGTTTAATTCCCATTTTTCCGTGAGATTTCAGAGTCCTCACAATCTAGCCATTTTTAAGTATCCCCAAAAGAGCTAAAACATGTAAAAGGGACCACATTAGAGTAAGAAATAATTTTGCTATCCTATTAAAAGTAGTTATCACATCTATAAATTTACACACTGCAGAGATTCTAAGCATAACTATCAAAACAAATCAAGAACATAAACTCCCATAAAGGCATAAAATATTTATGAGTCACTAGCAATCGTTCACAGTCCATGTTATAATTTAAAAATTAGAGGCAAGATTTTCACATGTAGATGCCAGAACACTCACCTGTTGAAGCTGTCTCATGACAATCATATTCTGATGAACATTGTGATAAGCCTAGATAATGCTGGCATGCACAAATTTCTTCTAATATCTCACCTTGGTGTGAGAAATTTTGGAACCCTACAAGTAGGAGAGAGGGAACAGTCAACATGGCTCTCATATCGTCAAAATTATCTGTAGGTTATACTTCCCCTCCCTGCCTGAGATTGGCTTTGACCATCACAATTTTACGTCATTAATACAAAATCTCTTTTCTTCCTTTTTGGATGCTGAGTAGATTAAATGTAGATAGCAAACTGGAAGCATTAATTTAGTTCTAAGATACTGTCCTAAGGTATTGTCAGCATGCTAGGAAGATGAAAAAATTAAAAGAAATATTGCTTCTTTAATATTCTGATATCTAAGGTAGTTTTATTTCCATGAAAACATGCCTAAGATTTATTTTTAGATCTTGGTTTTCTGACATATTTTGTATTCAAATTCTTAAATGTTTTAATATTTGTAAAATATGGGAGATGATACATTTATAGTCAATATCAATATTTCATTATATGTGGGTATAAATAAATTATAAGAAACCATACCCATTTTTAGAAGGTAAAGAAATAGTAATGGATTGTAAAATCTTCAGAGTTTAGAAAAGAAAATGTGGGGAAAGAAGAACTGTTAATGATAAAAGAAAGTTTCCAATGACAAAAAGAAAATGTGGGGGCCGGCCCAGCGGCACAAGCGGTTAAGTGTGCACGCTCTGCTGTGGCTGCCCGGGGTTCGCGGTTTGTATCCTGGGAGCACACCGACGCACTGCTTATCAAGCCATGCTGTGGCGGCGTCCCATATAAAGTAGAGGAAGATGGACATGGATATTCGCCCAGGGCCATTCTTCCTCAGCAAAAAGAGGAGGATTGGCAGATGTTAGCTCAGGGCCGATCTTCCTCACACACACAAAAAAATGCATATAAAACCGTAGTCCCAAGGTCACTTTTAGCGAATCCAATTATTTGGTATAATTGGAGGATTCGACTTCTTTTATATCAAAACTAGCTAATTTTCCCTTCCATTCAATGTTTTCTGTTGTTGTTTTAGAGGAGAGATGTGAAAGGGACATTACTGCACACTGTATCATTGGAAGAGGAAAAATGACCCTATATACCTATGACTGTCACACTTCAGGATTAGAAAAAAATCATAATCATGGAGAAAAACTTAGTCACTATCCCTATTTCTAGCAAAAGTTATTAGATAAATTCAGTCATTAGGCAAACTTAATCAAATATTAGATACACCTAAATTCTTAGGTTAATCTCTGAAAAGAAATTATCAACTGAGAAAAAATTTTATTTCAGAAACTTACAAATCTTTTTTTTATGAACCTTTTTAAGATATTAGTAAATAACACATGAAGATTTATAGGATTATCCTAAGGGAAAAATTGAAATACTCTTTGCGCCCAAATTTTAAGGGTTCCTCTTACTCCTTGATAACCCATTCCATTTCCCTCCATTCTTCCTTGATACATGCTGATTTGCATTGTCACACAAAAACTAAAATATTATAATTACAGATAAGGGAAAAATATGCTGTTACTGTTATAGTTTTAATCTTAAACTGGGAAAACCAGCAGTCTTTCTTACAACAGACACAATAATGATTTACAAGTCTCTCTGCAGGTTCAGAATTAGGGAGGTTTACAGTAAACAGGTGAGCAAGTGAACTGGATTCTCTATCTCTTGTCTAACCAACAATCCTTTAAATAGTAAAGCCAGTCCTTATGCCCGCATATGTCGCACAAAATATCATCTTTGTTGTCTGACTTACATTATTGTGTAAGATAATAAAAATTATGAATACTTTCGAAGAACATTTTCCTATGTATGATCATTGTTTCTTTAAAGGGGAAATGAGAACCAAAACAAAATTTTGTACTTTCACCAGACTCTACCTAGTACCTGACCTCATTACTATCACACCAAACCACCAGTCAATATTTATCTCCTCATATCTTGTTCTTAAAACATTTCCAAAGTGATATCAATAAAGCTAGAAATAGTATTTCTTTTGGAGGTTGTCTTTTGACAATTTTATCCCAAGAACCTTTTTCTTTGTTTTCCTATAAACACCTACCAGCTAACCAGGTGCCTTCAGTAACAGTATAATTTTTTCCTTCTTAAACTAAACTATCAAGCACTTTACTAGCATTTTTTGGAGTAGACAATTTTCTTTTAGTCCGTTTGAAAATATCAGAAATATGCATTAAAATGGACATGGCAATAAACGTGTGAACTCTGCCAATATGGAGAATTGGGAATGCTGGCTTATCGCTGAATGTTAACAATGGATATATCTCGGTGCCAGCCCAATGGCATAGTGGTTAAGTTTGCATGCTCTGCTTCAGCGGCCCAGGGTTCATAGGTTCTAATCTCAGGCATGGACCTACGTACCACTCATGAAGTCAAGCTGTGGTGGTGTCCCACATACAAAATAGAGGAAGATGGGCACGATGTTAGCTCGGGGCTAATCTTCCTCAGCAAAAAGAGGAAGATTGGCAATAGATGTTAGCTCAGGGCCAATCTCCCTCACCCAAAAAAAAAAATAAAAAAGAATAGATGTATCACATTTTATTGTCATAGAAATTCATCTTGTTTCAGTAATTTCACATTTTGCTTTCTAGTTCCAGCTTTGGATTCCTTGAATCAAATAAGACCCCCTCCATCCTGCAGACAGTTTTACCTCTACATGCATTTCCTGATTGGGCTAAGGATAAATCCACAGCTTTGCATAAGAAAGCCAACAGTGTTCACCTGCATCTTCAATGTTGTTTACACTGTTCAGAATACTGGCCAGGGTGCTGGAAATCCATTTGGAAGAGAAGATTGTCAAATCAAGTGGTTTTTCAGGGAAATGGGCAGCAAGAAATATAAGGGTGAATATTTAAACCACTGACTCTACGAACTCATACACTTTGGCCCTGTCAACTGGCGAGTCCCGTTCTCCTGGACAGTTTCACTTACTTCAGGCAAATGTAATTGTGTGACAATACCTAGCTTTTGGAGAGCTGGCAATATTTTACCAGAAGAGTTAGTTTTGGATGAACTTACCGAAGCCTTGAGAGAGAAAATGTGGTTGTTGAATTCCAATAATAAAAATAATAAATATGCATGAGTGCTATCTTTAGAGTATACGTGCCTACACTTGAAAATGTGGTCTTCAGTTTCTCATCTCCCATTCACTCCTCTCTCTCCACTGCCTTAGGACATCCAGCCCAAGCTTCAGAGGGACTTCTCTAACTTAGCACCATGGCACCCTTCCCATATTTCTAACCTGACCTCTCTCCTCCTGGTTTGACACTGTTGACTGACTACCTCCAACTGATACATCCGTCTCCTGGCCTCTATGATAACAAACTTTCTCAGGGCCCCTCCAATGTCTCGGCTGCAGCTTCTCAGTATCCTTTGTGACCTTGTGTTTTTCCATTCACTCTTGAAGAGAATGGCAAATACCTGGTGCGTCTAATTTCTCTATCAAATTAGTGACACGCCTAGAAAAGTAACTCAGAGATGTATAAGCCAAAACATATTTCACAGAGATTTTAACTTATCAAACATTATACGCAGCCAGTATAGTTTCCCTGTGAGTGTCATATATTACATATAATTAAGTCCGTGAGTTTCAAAAAGTTTTGGTGAAAATAATTATATAATTTTTACGGTGCTACATACTTCACATAGCATTTTTTCACTAGATCCTCATAACTATTAGATACTAAAGTGATTGCATTTTCTAACTAAATTAAATTTTGCAGATTAAAAACTGAGTCTCAGAAAAGTTAAGTTACTAATGGTAGTTTGTGTATCTACCACTTGAAAAAGGAAAGAATCGAATGATCTGAACTCCATTTCACAATGAAATAGCATCCATAAATAGGAAAACAGAAGATGAAATTTCATTATCGGTTAGCACACAGCGATTAACACTTTCGAGAGCTGCAATTTAAGACCTCATGTTATAATTTCATATGAACAAAAGTGGATTTAAATTGTTTTATTATCCTCAAAGATTATGGAATGTCATAGTTTTCTGAAAAATATAATGAAATAAATGTATTAGAAAATACATTTCATCTAACACATTTGTGATAAATTATGTTAACAGTATGTATCCTTTACATAATGTAATGAAAATGGCACCTCACTGCTGTGCTCTTCCTCCCAGAAAGTATATAATCTTAGTCTAATCAGGAGAAAAATATCAGACCTATCCCAATTGAGAGATAGTCTACATAATACCAGTCTATTACTGCTCAAATATGTCAGTATCATTAAAAACAAGGAAAGTCTGAGAAACTGTCACAGCTAAGAGGAGCTTCAGAACCCATGTGAACTAAATGTAATGTGCTATCCTAAATGGGATCTTGTAACATAACAAGAACACTAAGTAAAAACTAAGAAATCTGAATAAATTGTGTACTTTAGTTTATAATAAGATATCTGTATTGGTTCATTAATTGTAACAACTGTACCATACTAGAGGAAGATGTTAACACGAGGGGAAACTGAGTTTGAGGTATGTGAGAACTCTCTGTACTCTCTTTGAAATTTTTCTGTTAGTCTAAAACTGATCTAAAATAAAAATTTTACTAAAAAGGCAAAAAAACTTAAGCATACACTTACCATTTCCCAAGTAAACTGACAGTCTGTTTATACAAAATAATATATATGAGAATGTTTATAGCGGCTTTATTTGTAATTGTCACACACTTGAAAGAACTTGAATGGGACTTCAACTTGGAAATTGACAAACTAGTAATTCGTATGGTGAAATTGTACTCAGAAATCACAAGAAATGAGCTACCGATAAACCAACAGTGTGGATGAAGCTCAAATGCATTATGCTTATAGAAAGAAGACAGATCTGAAAGGCTACCTAATGTGTTTCCATTTATTTGACATTCTTGCAAAGACAGAATTATGGGGACAGAAAACAGATCAGTGGTTATAGGAGGTGGGAGGAGAATTTTACAAATAAGAGGCTAGGGAAATTTTTTGGTAATTGGATTTGTTCTATATTTTGATTGTAGTAGTGGTTATACAACTGATACATTAAAAAAAAAACTCACAGAATGGTTCACTACAAAGGATGAATTTTACTGTATATAAACTATATCTTGATAAAAAAATCAGAAAATAATTGTCACAACGTAATGTGTCACCTTAAGGATTATGACCCCAAAATAATCTCTTGAATAATAACATGAAAATGCTAAATTGCTATTATTCAAATCTTTAGGGAACCTTAACAAGAGGGAGTTGCCATGACAACAGTGGATCAGTTTATGTATAGGGGCAAATTCTGGGAAGGATTTCCAATTGGAGTCATAAGATCAGGGAAAGAATAGAGAATTGGCATGTGTTGAGCAAACTCCTAAGTGAATGTTGTAACTCATCAAGTTGAGGATCAGAGTGTGCTTGTGAGTTCATTTGAAGGGATCTATTAGACCACACTTTTACATCAGTACTGAGAACTAAGCACTAGTGAAGGAGGTTAAGAGCAAGAAAGAGTCATGAAAAGCCAAGAGGCAGGAACAGAGTGGTGAGTTACACCATCTTTCATGGCTACCCACAAAATAAGAATATTGTTCACGTAAAGAATGAAGTGTCCCAATTTGACTTCCTGTATAAGATTACTTTTTGCCTGAGAAATGAGTAGTTCCTCTTAGTATTTTCTATTAAAACCTACAAAAATATTGTCCCAACTCAATAAAATATTACAATTTGCTTACAAGCTCTTGTGAAATATTTTCCTGTCATGAGAAAAAGAACAAATGATACTTGTTGATTTTGAAAACACATCGGAGGTGTACAAGCCCTTGAAAACAATGATGCAAAAAGTATAAAATATGTATTAATGCCTTGTTAATTTACGCAAGTCAAAATATCATGAGAAGTAAAATTACAATCCGATCAGTCAAAGGAAGATTGGGTTAAAAGTGTTACTTAAAATTCAAAAGCACTTTAAAGTGGCAGTAGTTTTGTAGAGCTCATTAGATCACAGAATTTGCTTTAATGGAATGTAAACTCAGGTATGATTATTATTATGAGGAAAATCAAGAAAATTAAAATACTGGCCCCAAGAGGTTAATAATTTATCAGCCCAAGCTCTTAGAAAATGAATTCATTTATTAGATAAAAATCTAATAACTGATTACAACTGGAATCAAAGAAATATTTAAAATTAAAGTGGAATAATTGAAGAGAAACAAAGGAAAATAATTAGAATTGGAATGTCAAACCACCATTAGCTCTTGTTCACCCAGTAATTCCCTTGTGGCAAGCACAATATTGCCAGTTGAAATCTCATCTTATCACCAAGCAATATATTAACATGCCAGATATTTATTAGGAATTCTATATAGTTTGTTCCATTTAATCCCCAAAGCAACAAAATAAAGCAAGTTCTGTTATCATTATCCCATTTTTATAAATGGGAATATTGACCTGTTAAGTCTTTCCCTGGATCCTGATATCTGAAACTCTACACTGTATAGTCCTTCATGGTTTAGACCACTTTGTCAACCAAAAAACATTTGGCTAAGCTTGTGTATTGAACCCTGTGGAGCATATTATAACCCTAATCTGCTTCTAATAGTCAGTGTTAAACGTGGTTCAATTTTCATCTTGCTTTCTATTTCATTAAACTTTTGCTCAGATCTCCATTGTCAAAGACAGAGCATAGAATAGTGGCTAAAGAGGACAGTTTCTAGAGCTAGTTGGCTCAGGTTTACATCTGTGGATAATAGAGACCTACCTTAGAACAATGTTTAAAAGATTAAATGAGTTAACATATGGTCAGGCCCTACTCCTAGCTAAATATTTATTATTCATTTACTTCTAATTTATTTAGATGTATTCTATTACTATACCTTCATAACACCTAAAGTTAGGTGCTTTGCTCAACAAATTTCAGCCTTTCTTCTTCTCTAGTTTAATCATTTAAGGCTATAAATTTCCGTCTAAGCACCACCTTAGCTGCATCCCACAGTTTTGACAGGAGGAATTTTGTCATTGATGTCTAAAAATTTTCTAATCACTATTATAATTTATTATTTGACCCAAGAGTTATTGATCATTGGCTTATTTTTTTCTAAATTTTAAACCATTTTCTTTTCCTAGTTTTCTTTTTCTTTTTGTCTATTAACTTAGATGCATTGTAATCACAGAACATATCATTCCTTTGAAAATATTTGAGACTTGCCTTTATGTCCTAGGATGTAGTTAATTCTCAGATATGCCACATGTTGTGTGTTTGTGTAGTAGATCTAGCTTGTTTACCCATTTGTTCAAATCTTCTATGATTCTACTGATATATTTGGTCTTCTTTGTCCTACCAATTATTAAGAGAGTGAAGCCAGGTACCTGAGGGTTACTGTAAATAGTCAATAACCTTTGACCTTGTTATGAAAAGGAGTTAATCTTGTCAACTTGCTGTTTTCCTATTTAACCTAAGGGGTGACTCAAGGGTCACAAGGATTTATGAGCTTGTTTTACAGAAGAAAGAGAATGCTTTCAAGGATCACCAGATAACCAGCCCCTAGCTGCTGCTGATGCCCGGAAATCAGATTGCCCAGGGGTTTATTGGGAGTGAAAGAAACAAGGACTACCCCTTTGGAGTGAAAGAAACAAGGACTACCCCTTTGTTTATCTGAAGCTCCTCCTGCCACACCCCTTAGCTCTATAAAGCCTTCTGCCTTCTTCTCTTGTTAAGAGGGATTTGAGAGAACCCATGCTCCTGCCTTCTTGTCTTGGCAAATTTGAATAAACCTTTCTCTATCTCCAAGGACTAATGTCTGTGTTTGGCTTGCTGTGCATCAGACACATGAACTTGAGATTAAGAGGTGTGATATCAAGAGTAAGGCAAAAATCCCCCATTATGATGGTGGATTGTCTATTTCTACTTGTTCTTCTGACAAATTTTGTTATATATGGGTAGGCCATATTCTTAGGTACATTAACTTGCTATATGTTTTTGAGGAGGTGAAATTATTGTGCACTGATTTGTCTCCAATGACGCTTTTTGCCTCAAAGTCACTTTTTCTCATATTAATATAGTTTCATCAGCATTCTTTTGGTGTGTAATTGATCAGTATGCGCCCTGTTTGTTTTTAAATTTGTCCCTTTAGATTCACCAAAATATTTGCCACTTTATTTGCTTCTCTTTTTATTTTTTCATTTCAAACACTCCATGTAGGATCACTTTTATTTCTGCCTTAAGCAAATCCCTTAGTATTTGCCTTAGAGAGGGTCTGTGGTGGTAAACACTCAAAATTTTTGTTTGTCTGAAAATATCTTTATATTGTTTTCATTTGTGAGAGATATTTTCAGTTGATATACAGCTCTGAGTTCTGTTTTTTTTCCTCCTCTAAGCACATTATGACATTTTTTTCCACTATCTACTGACTTCTGTTTTTGTGGTTAAGAAGTCAGCTATCAGAGTAATTCTTATGCCTTTGAAGATAATCTATCTTTTGACTCCAGAAGCTTTTAAAATCTTAACTCTCTCATTGATGATCTGGATTTTCAGTGTGATATACATAGGTGAAGTATTATCTTTACTTACCCTGCTTTCTGTTCTTGGGTTTCCAAAACTGTGTATACTGTTTTATACAATCAGTTCTGGAAAATTCTCAGTCACCTCCTCTAACTTGCCTCTTCTCCACCTCTCTCTTTCTGTTCATTTCTTCAGGAACATTGACTAGATACGTGATATTCCTTTTAACTTTGACTCAATTTTCTTGAAACTTTTCTTTTATCTGTTTACCTCTCTGTGTGGTATTCTGTACAATTTCTTTAGATTTATCTTTAAACTCACTAATGTTGTCTTCAAATGTTCCTAATCTGGTATTAAAACTGTCCAATTACTACTGATTTCTCTTTATGTCTTCTTCTATTTAGTTTTCTTTCAAATCTACTTCTTTTTATATAGGTCTTACTATCAACATACTTTCAATGACTTTTATTTATTTAAGTATTTTAATATGCTTACTTTATATATCATTTAGTAATTCTAATATTGTTATGGATCTCCTTCTGTTTTCTACTTTATCTGCTGGTTCTCAATACTGCTATTTTTTTCTTTTGTATGTTTTGTGATTTGTGATTGTGAGTTTATAGTTATGGAAATTTTCCATAGGAATTCTTTGAGGCTAGGTTTGAAATTGAATTTCTGCAGAGAATGTTCGCTTTTGCATTTAGAACTTTACTTGGCACACCTTAAATTAAATTTGGGCTTTTAGATGTTTCACATAAACCAAGCTGCATGAATTTATAATGCAAATCTGCAAAACTGTTTGTGGTTATTTGCTTTTAAGATTTTTCTTTTTCCTTGTCACTAAGGGCAATATTTCTTACAGATCATTGGATGAGGGAAGGGAGAATGAGAGGGTCTATTTTACTATTTTCCCTTAGTATGATCATGTTCTTTAGGATGCTTCTTATATGAAAAACCTACCAACACTACTTTTCTCCTTGACTTTATCTGCAGGACAGGAAGAAAATGGCCTTTTGGGTCTATATTGTGGAATTCAGAATTTGCATCTAACTACTGGGTTACAACTATGCAACAGTCAGTAATGGGTCTTTAATACACTGAAGAGAAAACTGATGGTGCTTTAATCGTGATTTACAAGAAAAAATATCTCCCAACTCTAATCAAAAGTGGCATCAAAAAGCTATGGAAACATGAAGGTAATGCTGAAGGAAGAGATCCCTGATGACCTCATTAATCCCCTGTACACCATCAGGGTCTATTGGTAACAGTTTATTTGTAGAGACTTTTTTTTGTTCCAACTATTTGTGAGTATTGCTATTTCAAGACTTTCATTCTTTGTTAGAAATAATTAAAAGAAAAATGAGAAAAATCACTTATTCTTTAAAAAAAACAAAAGTCATTTTACCTTGAAAATACAATATAAGTCCATTAGATTTATTTTTATATACCTTAGATACATTATGGGGTATAAGTGACATTGTTTTGCTATATTTTGAAACAAACATTCTTTCATTATAATTCATCATTACTTATAATTATTTATAACTATGCTACCAAAGGACAAAGAATAAGTAAACTTTAGAAGGATGGAATAGCGCATAGGGATGATGAAATACTAAAATATATTATCTTTCACTTTCCTTATTGTGTTACCCAAGTATTACATCATCTTTCAAGAAGGTATTAAACAAATTGGAAACACCGTCTTTGTAATCTATTTTTAAATCTTATTGAACACAGTTGAGAATTCGGAACTTTTCATATTCTGTATATAATGGGAAAGAGAAAAAGTTGACATGAGAAAACATGTACTATTACTAGAAGAATCAGGAGATAAATACAAAGAGACAAAGAGCAGCCCTCTGGACTCCAATAATGAAGGTTAAATTAATCATATCAGTGAACGCTCAGATTGAATCTTCAGATGATATCCTAAATGAATTTTTGCAAACTCAAGAACCGATGAATGAATACTCATTTCCAAGAACAAAAACAAAATAAAATAAAATAAAGCATTCTCTCCAGTTAGAAGGGACTTATCTTACTTCAGTTAGATTTAAGGTAACCACTGTCATGAGAGAAAGTTTTAAAAAATATTCACATGTTGCTTCTATAAAATAAACTGTAGTAGGATCATTGTTAACTGTGCTGTTATTTCCAACATTCCAATTCTACATCATAATTTTGAAAATTCAAGAGTTTCAGATTAATCTACAGAATGCACATTGAGAGAGTGGAAAGGCACCATTCGTCAGATTTGAAACTGTTATTTTTCTTACACATTCATATATTCTCTCTATTAAAGCATCCCATTTTATGGTGCCATGAAATACAAAGCTCAACACTTTTAGCTACTAATGTGTGTAATATATAGATAAGTCTATCGAACCTTCAGAGAAGAATTGAAACTCCAGTGAACCTGTATTATTTGAAGCTCACAAAATGCATATTGGAGAAACGTAACTTTCTTTGCTTCTATGACCTGCAGCTGCCACCTCTTTAAACAATTTTATTACCTATAATTCGGGATAGAATCAAATAGAAGAAAGTGCAGACGTCTTTGTATTTCTATTTGGAAGATTGCTGATAAATTCAGAGTATTGTCTAATAAAGGTTATTGAGGCCAAGTCTACCCTTTGTCTAAGGACACAGATTCCTAATTCTCCTACATTGTGTCTTATATTACCTTACTAGGAGCTATTGCTGGTTATCTGTTCTCACACACCTGTAGAACTTAATGGAGTGTTACTGGAAGAGGTCGTTCCCACATCCACAGATCTTAGATGAACTCAGAAGCAGAACATATGGTTCGCAGGTTTGAAATAGGTGCATAGCCAGCCTCTGGGGACCTTGGTTCTCGGGTTCCCCAGACATGTAATCCCTCCCTGCCTTGGCCATTGGTCATCTTTTCTGTCTATTCTCCCACTTCCTGCAGTAGCATTTACCCATTTCCCTATCCACTGATGTCAACCCCATTGCTAATTCTACTTCACTCTTAGGTCATGAAATTTACTCCTGCTCTGATGGTTTCTCCCCTATGTCCTTGGAAGTGCTGACAAATTATCCCAGATGTTACCAATATCCCCATATGAGACTATTGAATGGATTCCCTTTGCTATAGATGAGATGGGTTCCTCAAGACAATAGTTCTAGAATTACCCCTCTTGCCTGGTCTAGTATGATATCAAAATCTTTGAATATACCCTGATGACTTGCTCACTTCCTGTATTCAATATTTATTGAGAACTTTCTATACCAGAGCCAGTACTAGACACAATTTCTGCCCTAAAGGGCCTCAAAGTGCACCGCAGTGGTTCTAAATCTTGACAACATATAACGAGTATTTAAAAAAATACAGATTCCTTGGCTTTACACCCAGGCATTTTAATCCTGTAAGCCAAGGGAGGTGCATGGGAAAATACATGGGAAAAATTTCTCCAACTGAATCTGAAACTCATCTGTATGTAGAAATAAACAGACAAACCAATAACAATGAAACCAATTATGCATGTTAAGATAGTTTACTCACGGTAATAGAGGCACTAGAGGTTGGAGGCTACCCCCAAATTAGTCTTGTACACTTTCTTTCCTGGCCTTTAGAATGAGCTGAATTTGCCCAGCCTCAGCTGTGCCTCTAAACAACCTTACCAGAACATTGAGAGGGAACACATTGGAGAAGTTAACAGCATGGTCTCTGGGGTTAGCCTGCCACTTGACAGCTAGGGGAACTGGGGCAAGCCACTTAACTGTGAGCTCCAGTTTCTCATCTGTAACTCAGGTAATAGTTGTATTTACCTTTTAGGGATGTTGAGATGTTTAAATACAAAAATGTATTGCCATGTTTATAACAATCTCCCCTGTATAACCAACATATAATAAATACAAGCTATTAATGTTTTCTAAGAAAAGAATATTTGTCAGATGACTTTTTGAAAAATTGAAAGATTATTACTTAAAGCATCAAAACATTCCTACTGTAATTTAAAGATTTTTGCATAACTTCCTACATTATTGATCAGAATAAGAGACTCCAGTTTAGTTTCTTCAGAAGGCTTAGATTAGGGTCTTCTTTATGGTCATCAATTGTAAAGCCCTGAGATGAATAGCAGGCCCGTAATTCATAGATACATGGAGTTGTTTTCCCCATAGGAAAGAGATTCAGATTGCATTGATTTTCTAGAAGGTAATCTTGCTCCTTCGTATTCAGTAGACGTATTTTTACTCTCCTCAGGACACTGAATTCAACATCCTTTGTCTGCTAGAGCATACTAGATGAAGCGCCTCAAAGAAGCTAGTTGAAACAACAATGTCAATTTTAAAAACAATGCAAACTCAAGTGGACTTCGATTCTTGCAGAACAAAGTAAAGAAACTAATTTTCTGCTATCCTTAAAATCTTAGGCACTTTTATGCTTATTTTAACTTGATAATTTTGTGCTGTGAGTTTAAGTTGTGGAATTTTTGTTGAATAATTGCAACAGTATAGTTTTTGTCCTAAATATAAATATTCCAAACCAATATGGTTTTAAGTCTGTATCGCACCAAATACAAAAATGTTACACAATATTAACTCTAGGGTTGTCAGTCAGAAAATACAGAGCGCAATAGAGTGAAATAGTTATAATGGAGTTAAAAAGTTGAAAGGAGCAGATGGTGAGACAATCTAGTGATAAGCAGCAACAGGAAGCTGCCATCAGCTATAGGGAGGAGATGGAGTTGCCCAACCCTTGGATCCAGGGCTTCGAGTGGGAATAAGAACCACAAATGAGATCCAGCTACTTCTAGAAATACCCCCGAAGCAGAAAAAGACATGGGTGATTCTCGCATCCTCTGACCCCACACATTTTTTCCAATGCCTGTCATTGGCAAGTTGGTAAGAAAATAGTTGGTTAAGAGAGAAGACTGGATCTGAGGGCAAACAGACAAAGGTCAACACACTGAGAACATAAGGAAATAAATTACAACATAATAATGCCTTCCTGACACTCTATTACGGGAGAGCCAGGGAGTGTATGTTCAGATGTGTCCAGTAGCATGTTCTTTGTGATATCCCCAGATTAATATCCCATGATTACCAGGCCCATTGTTTCTTCATTTTCTTCAAGTGCTATTGCCATAAATAAATAACATAATCCAATCAGAAAAAACTTGATTACATTTATTAAAAATCAACTCTGTGCTTAACTTGAAAACAAAATTAAATGTCACTCAAAAATCCAGGTAAAGCTAAATGTAAAAAAAAGAAAAGAAAACGATTTGTATTCATACACTGAGGACATGTTGATGGTTTGAGGCAGTCTTGTTAGAACATCCTAGAGCCTTGTTGATACTTATATATCCTTGTGCCTTCTGATAACAGTAGACGACAACCATCAGTAGATATTTTTTCAATGTGTTTTCCTCTTACACACTGTGAATAGTCTAAGAAATAGAAAAAAAAATCCTAAAATAACAACAAATGTTAATAGTGAATAAAGTCTATTGTAGCCTAATTTATTCAGATGGGCCATTTTCTCAAAGCTATGCTCCATTTCATGTGTCCTGTGCTAATCTGCTCCTGAAACATTGCCAGTGTTCCCTCAGCTAAGGGAACATCAAAATCTAATTTGAAGTGCTGGGTTAATTTACCTCTTATTCTGGGCCGGCCCCGTGGCTTAGCAGTTAAGTGTGTGCGCTCCGCTGCTGGCAGCCGGGGTTCGGATCCCAGGCGCACACCAACGCACCACTTCTCCGGCCATGCTGAGGCCGCGTCCCACATACAGCAACTAGAAGGATGTGCAACTATGACATACGACTATCTACTGGGGCTTTGGGGAAAAAATAAATAAATAAATAAAATTGTTAAAAAAAAAAAATTTACCTCTTACTCGTTGGTGAGACCAAGTTTGGGAATTCATTAAATCTCTCTAAATATAGCTTCGCCATCTAAATATGGATGGAAAAGGAAGTAACCAAAATCAGTTACCAGGAACCACAGTTAACCTGTTAGAAATGTATTTTAGAGATGTCACTAAAGTCTCACAAGACCATGTGGAGGTGTTTACCCCATTTCACAGGGAAGGCGAAGCCAAGGCCCGGAGAGGTCACAGTGCCATTTGCCTTTAGTAAGAGATAAGCCAGACCACAACTCTGTCAAGACCTCTGCCCTACATCACAATAATAGCTAATATGATTAGAAGGTGCCAGGCACACTCCTAAGATCTTTCAGTGAATTAACTCAATGAGTACTCAGAAAAAAACGGTTTTATGTAGATGAAAAATAAGATGTACAGAGAGGTTAAATAATTTGTGCAAGGTCACAGTTAGTCAGTGGCAGAACTAGGATGCAGTTTGGCCCCAAAATCCCCTCTGTCAAACAATGCCATCCATATATATTACCTCTCAACATATTGTGTAGGGATGTTATGAAGACCTTATGCAGCAATATATGTGAAAATATCCATGAAATACAAAATGCTATACATACATAAATTATCATGGTAATTTCTAACTAGAGGAGAAAATGTCAGAAGATATTAAAGGTGATTCTAATAAATACCTTGTTGGATATTATGATGAAAATCAAAGTGGGTGACTTTATCTTTGAACAATAATATTATAGAGTAGATGCAGTCTAGGCATGCTGCACCTCTGAATAAAGATGTGACTTGGAGTAATTTCTAAATTTTTACTCTAACCTACCAATCTTTACTTAAATTGAGAATAATTTCTAAACTTGTACCCTAACCTGCCAATCTCTATCTACATTAGTCCCTGCTACCTCTCCAGTCTTATCCTTTGTTATCCTCCCCTGGACCACAGTTTTAAGAGAAAATGGATCTTTTTGCTATTCTTTAAAAATATGTGCTCGATCCTGCCTTAGCTCTTCCCTCTGCCTGCAAGGCAACCCCCCTGATGTCCTCATGGGCTGGCGCCTTCTTGTATTTGAATCACTTCCTCCAAGGTGCTGACCTGACCTCTCAGTCTAAAGCAGCCACTCATTCAAGCTGTAGTCTAGTGCCTTGTTTTCATTCTCTATAGAGCAATCATTTATATTTCATTTTTTGCTTATTTGTTTATAGCTAAAGACTTTCACATCCAATCAAAAGCCACCTACATTTGAGAGGAAGTCTTGTTTCTCTTCATTGACTGGCGTATAGTAGGCATTTAGCAAATGTGGGTGAATAAATGAATCATAATTAAACAATTAAAAATATAAATTATTTGAATTGGAAAGCATTATTCTAATACGACCAAGGCCATGGGTTAGATCTCTATGAGAACCAATTAGCATTGGCAGAGTTTCCATATTGAAAACTGATTCATCAACAGAAAAATGCATAATAGTAGTCAAAATAAATTCAACGTACGAGTATAGATAGATATACTCATATCCTCACCATTTAATGGAAATATATCTCAGAATGAATGCCATTTTCAATATTATTTAAAAGACAGTATTAATAAAGGTAAAACAATGAAAGGTATTTTACATAGCATTCTATGTGTGCAAAATAAATATCATTTTTTGTGTGTGAGGAAGATTAGACCTGAGTTAACACCTGATGCCAATCCTCCTCTTTTTTCTGAGGAAGATTGGCCCTGGGCTAACATCCGTGCCCATCTTCCTCTACTTTATATGGGACGCTGCCACAGCATGGCTTGACAAGCGGTGCATCGGTGCGCGCCCGGGATCTGAACCTGCAAACCCCGGGCTGCTGAAGCGGAGCGCGCAAAATTAACCACTACACCACGGGGCCGGCCCCAAATATTGTTTATTTAAAATTGTAAAAAAGAGCAAACATGGAATTTGATAAAATTAATTTGATTTTAAGATCCATAAAAAATCCCTTAGGAGTAATATAACATCATTTTTGAAAATAAAACAAATTATTGTAAATATAATTACCCCGATTTCATTTGTTCCTTTTATTTTCTCCAAAACTATTTGGAGAATAGTTTTAATGCTTAGTACTTACTTTAAGTCCATTTCACCTGTGAAAGTCATGCAGTTTGCTTTGCTTTATATGTGTTCATTTATATTCACATGAAATACCTCTCTCTCAAGACTTATTTTCTCTTATTTGTCTTTGTCACTGTTGATGTATGAAATAAGCCATTTAACTGGGAAAGTGTTTAAATTGAATAAGGATGACATTGACAATGAGGTGAATTTTACATGAATATATGTTTAAAGTAAAATGACTTTTCCTAAGATTTACAATAAAACCTTTTACATAACGACAGCAGAGGTCAATACGCTTCAGATCAAAGTTAGATTGTAGGATTTATGGTGAATTTTATACTCTATTTTAGCAGTAAATTCAGACTAGGATATATCATTTCTGTCTAGTATTTCAGCCATGGCTGGTATGTATATAATTTTTAGGTTAATTCATTATAATAAAAAATGAGTTCTTCCAAATCAATAATTACAACCTATCTTTTCTTTATATTCCTTTATTTTTCTTTTCAAGAGTAGTGGACAGAAAAGACTAAAATTAAAGATATGAAGGCTGCCATTCATGTACTGAAGTTTTTCAATAAACAATGGTCACATTTTTAGAAATGAAATTCAGCATTTATAATGACTGCCTGAATTTAAATAGGTATCTCTCGAAACTGATTAATTGAACTACAGCTCGAAAATGTGTATATTCAGGCACATGAATTCTGTGGGATATTTTACAAAGAACAGGATTCCATGAGCATTAAACTTTGTAAGCACACAGTTTTGTATCTTGCTTTAGAGAGTCAATCACACTAACCAGTATACTGAAGGTTTTAAGAAATTCAACAGCAATGATATCTGAATATCTTATATATAATTTGTTTAACTCAGTTTTTACAAATTCAGTTTATTAGGGATATCCTTCATGCAATAACTTAATTTCTGGAGAATATATGTTGGCAAACAAATGCTTTGATATTTTCCTAAAGTAATTCAAGCTTATTTACGCTAAAATTCTTTTGTAATATGATTATTGTAGTTCTATATTTATAGAATATATTCTTCCCCTGATCATTCTAGAAACACACATACACACATATATGTATATATTCATAGAACTGTCGTGTGACTCTCTCATGTAAGATGTTACCAACATCACCATGGGCACACACACACGCTACAAAAAATAAGCAAAATCTGATTTCTGTGATGACAAGTAAAATTAGCTTCTGTTTGCATAGCCCATCTTTGTAAGATTCCTTCACTTCTTTTGACAATGATGAAGCAAGAACTGACTGCCTTGCCTCTGCTACGAATAAGGATAGAAAACAAAGGTGAAATTCCACGAGAAAGGACGAAGACGGTATCAATTACAAGGAAAGGAGACAGGTTTAGATAACTTGGGAGCTTGTATATATTCGAAGGCTGGTGACTCCAGAGATAGTATGGCAGCAGCATCAGGGGAAAATGTCACAAAGCATAGCTATGAAGAGTCGCTAGGCAGAGGAGCAAGATGGGTGAGATGATACCGGAGATAGAGGCTTCTGCCCAAACAAACCAATATGTTTAAGTGGAGAGATATGAGGATTGGAATATGAGGCAGAGTGAAGAACTCCTTAGAGGCAGGAAATTGTGAGAAAGAATACAGTAAGATGCTTAAAATGCTAGCAAAATACCCCCCCACACACACACAATCCAGAACAAACGTGTGCTCTAAAGTGTTTACATTACTTACATAAAATAACAAACTAACGTTGAATTAATAAAAATTCTTTTTAAAAAAGTCAATTGGCCAGTTTCAGAAAAATAGGAATGATCAATGTATCCCGTAAACGTGGATAATAGACTTGTAAAAGATTATTACTCTTACTGATTATCTACTAAGTATATGGTTTTCCTTGAGTTATATGAATGATCATTAATTCTTCATTTGCTTTAGTAGGGCAAATATAAACCAGTAAGCCAAAATTCGTGTTATACATGTTGTATGTGATAACCTGTATAATTGTTTTTTAAATCAAAAGTAAAAGAGGAAAATATTCACTGGTAAAATATTATGTGAGACAAATAGGACTATGAATCTACTGATTGTAGAATAGTATATTATAGAAAATTAATAAAGTATTGATTCTATATGAAATAAATAAAATGTTAACTCTTATTGTAGAATTTTCTTTGAGTTATTTGAATAATGATAAGTTCTCCAATTGCTTTGTTAAGTGATTAAGTATAAACTAAGCCACCCAAACCACATGTTTTACAAGATTTTATGAATTCCAATGATAACCACTTCAAAATTTTGTCAAAATAAAATGAGGAAATGTTACTGATAGAATATTATATGAAACAAACAACAACACAGTTATCCATGTCTCCTTCCAATATATATATCAAATTTTAAGACATTACCATACTGAAGGTTCCACTTTGACATTCATTTATTTAACAATAATTTATATTTGTAGGGTTCTTAAACTTTCCACCTTATTTATTGATATTATATAATTATATTTTACTTGGCTTTAATGAAATTCAATAAATGTGTCTAATTTTGTTGTTGTTGTTGTTGTTGAGGAAGATTAGCCCTGAGATAACATCTATGCCAATCTTCCTCCACTTTATTTGCGGGTTGCCACCACAGCATGGCTGACGAGTGGTGTATGTCCATGCCCGAGACACGAAAACATGAACCAGGCCCCTAAATGTATCTAATTTTAATTGCTAATAATTCCTGCTTGAATGAAATTCTTTTAAATTGTTTCTGTCCTCCATTAAAAAGTTATCAACATTGAAGAAATGACTTTCCACAAATATTATATGTTGCATTTTCTTCCATATAAAAACAAAGTTGAGGGGCTGGCCCAGTGGTGTAGTGGTTAAGTTTGCGTGCTTTGCTTCAGTGGCCTAGGGTTCACAGGTTCGGATCCTGGGTGCGGACATATGCACCACTCATCAAGCTACGCTGTGGTGGCGCATCCCCTATTACAAAATAGAGGAAGATGGACACGGATGTTAGCTCACAGCTAATCTTTCTCAGCAAAAAGAGGAAGACTGGCAATGGATGTTAGCTCAGGGGCCAATCTTCCTCACAAAAAAATAAATAAATAAATAAAACACAGTTGATCGTATGAATTTGGATAATCAAAGTAAATTGGACAAGATTAATGCATCATAGTATTTCTCCATGGAGAGAGTGGATTCTGTGCCAATAATTGTATATGAAAATATTTAAATGTTAATTTTATACCTTTCTTCTAAATATTGTTCTTTAATTCATCATTAACATTCTTAATTTCTTATCAGAGTGCTATGAGTGCTTAATGTAATGTCTGTGTCTTACTAACTTTGTTTCTTTTACTCTTATGCAGAATAAAATCATTAATTTACTATGACTTGCAATGTTAGGACATTGATGTTGAAAAAAAGATACGGCATTGAAAAATCTGAGGCCTAAATCTGGCTGTCTAAAAGATAGACTTAGGGAGTTACTAATTTCTTTACTTACAGTCTTCTTGTTCTAAATGAATAATGAAGGAAACCTATCCTCTAGAAAAGTAACATTCCCCATTACCATCCAACATTCACTAACTTCTTACTATATTAGGAAAGATCCCTGAAAAAGGTAAAAGGTTTATGTACATTAGGAAAAGACTTATTTGGAGAAAAAGAGAATGTCCACTGTCTAAAGCAGAGATTTGGTGGGGCAACAAATGTGAACGTTAAGAAGGCTAAATGCTCTCTCTCTCAGAAAGTATCTTTATAACAACAGAGCGGAGTAAGTCCTGGAGGTGACTTTGAATAGTCATTCATATGAACTTATTTTAATATTTTGCAAATCTAATATCCCTACTTATTATTCTGGCTACACTCAATCCCTCCAGAACAAGTAATGAAATAAAGAATGGATTTAGTACAGTATCATCACTCCCCAAGGAACGTCTCCAGGAGGCCATCTCTGTCACCTCAATCACAAATGACTTTGTTTTCTGCCAGATGTTTGCCTCAACCTACCTACCTCAGTGTACACTTACGTAAGGGACACATCTCTGATAATGTTATATAAACAAACACCTTCATGTATTTGGTTTATGGGATTTATAAGACAGTAAATAAAGCTAGAGTTCTCCTAAATGTGACCTAGAATATTTTGCTATATCTTATTTGTTCAATAGCAAACCTTGAAAATATATTTTAAACAGAAAAAAAGAGTTTGCATGCAAACACGTATACAACTGTGGTACAAGAGGACTATTATAGCAATTTTGCCGCAAAGGTAAAAACAAAGTTTGGGGGAGTATTGAGGAGAAGATATGGATTTATTCTGACTGAAGTCAGGGGAAAACTTCCCAAAAAAAACGACTAAGATCTCATCTTCCATAGCCTTGGAAGATGAGTAAGATTTTGACAGATAAAAATGTATGGAAAAGCCTACTAGATATTCTGATATTTTAAAAAATTGACAGTGCAACATTTTTGGCAGCTCCTTTTTATTAACTTTTTTTCCCCTGAGCTGTAGGCAGACATTTAGCAATTCATCTTCTGGGGCTACAATGAAACAGACAAGTGTGATTAGAATCGTGAAATAGCTCAGTGCAAGGATAAAAGATAAAAAAGACAGAAGTGACAAGTCTAAGATCATAAAAGCAATCACTCATCAAAGATTAGAATTCCTGAATTCTACACTTCACTACGCAGCCTTTAGTCCAGTACAACACATCACTGGCATTCTTCCATTTACTTGCCATGATGGCGTCTCACGAAAAAATAAAGCTGTAGGAGTTTGATCCTTTACCAACTATACTATGGTCTGGAAAGAAACTGTTTCTCCAAAGGAGAAACAGTTTCAATGTTCAATTGAGAAAAAGATGGCTTCCTGAAACGTATTTAAAATACCTACTTGCTTTCTGCAGAATGAATTCTTTTTGGCTCAAATTTGCATCGATTACTGTTATATTTTATCATCATTGTCATCATCATTTTCATTTTACTCCTCATATCATGAATCCCATCCATGCACTTTTATGACAATATTCCAATTTCAGTTTTGTCGTATTTGCTGTTGGTATCATTGTACATTCAAAACATACATATACTATTTAAATGTAATTTTCAGAAAAATCCTTGCCTTCAGTATAACAGATTTTCTCCATGGCTCTAATATTTAGGAAATGTGTAGGCTAATGATTAAGAAATTTTCCAGGATTGTATTCTTGATAAAAGTCAAAATGTTAGGCATTTGTTAAATCTAGCACAATATTCTCTAAGTAAACCATATATATGGTCTCTAAATAAAACGTATATATATACGGCACATATATTTTTTTCTATTAACCTTTACCTAAGGACCAAAAGACTGTGCATGTTTTAAAACAAGAATTTGATCTTCACTTTTGAAAACTGGAATAAAATGACATGGTATAGAAAGTCTTTTCACATTCAGGCTACGTAGTCATTATAGATGTATGCATATATTTGTGACAACTTGGAATAAAGAACACCTGACTACTTTGTGGCTTATAAAATGTAATATTTTCATCCCTAACAAAGTCTATCATAATTCCAGGTCAGGAAGCTGAACTTCACTAAAAAGTAGAAATAACACAAAATAGCTAATAAATATGATTCATAAATTTTAAACAGGAGCATAAAAAGTAGATGAGGTGGGGAGAGTAGTGGTTCCAGAGCCACAGAAAATTCTAGTCAAGGAACTGAATATGGCAACAAAGTTATGCCAGACAGTAATGGACTAAAACCAGGAATCTTTGGGATTAAATAAGAAAGTGTATTGACCATGAATCAAAATGGACTATCCTAGCACCCAAATTCAGACCCAAGAACAGAAAGCAAAGAGTAAATGTTGAATGGGTGATACTGATAGCGAGAGTGGAGAGCTGGAGGATGGTAAAGCTAGCTGCTATAAGTGAAACATTAATTTAGTAAATTCAGAGAGAAGTGCACTATCAGAAGTACTTTGAAAAGAAACCAACAAAATGAGACAGAGAAAATATTCAGAATGGTTTCTTACTTGCTGATACAATGGTGAAGTGAGCTGAGGTGACAGAATTTGATCAGACATAGTGAGCATCCATTTGAGATTCGTGCATGCACAGTTCATCTTGGTTGCCACTGTCTTCTTATTTTGATGATTTCCAAGTTAGAAAATCCACATTTAAGGGACATTTAAAGACTCCTACTTTGAGACAGATCTGTAGAATATTTCAGAATGCGTTTTTACAATGGTCAAAGAATGAGATAGTTAGAGGGAAGAATTTGGATCTTTTATAAAAGTGCAAATTTGGTCCCTGTGCTATGAAATTTCCTGGGAACTGCATAACTCTTAGCTCTCTTTGTATGTGATTTGCTACCTAATAAGCTAAATTTTTATGGTTCCACATTATATCACGTGATCTACCTGATTCCATTGTTTCATGGAAAAAACTTTAGAGGTAAATGTAATTGAGTTAAAAATAAGTATTGTAACGCATCCAGAAAATAACACCAAATATAATCTGTCTTTGTTTAGGACAATATCTATCTTTATTTCGTCATTGATATTCAGTTGGAAGATGGGTGGAGGTGAGGAGGCACATACAAAAACCATATAAGAAGATTTTTAAAATATAAATGTCTACTCTTTTCTGTCACATTAAAATACCTTCTCTGAAATGGTTATCTGTTGCATCGGTGAACAAACCACTGCAAAACTTACTGGTTTAAAATAATCCACTTATTTGTATGGTACAAGTAGAAAGTGGCAATTTATTAGGCTCAGGGCTCAGTAATTGCATTAATTAACATTTAGAGCTGCCAGAGAAGCTAGAAGTTGAGGGAAGAATTGTTGGGAAGAAGAGAGCCACATCAATATGATTACAAAAATATACATACAAATCACCTGAAATCATTAGCTAGTGCTTGAACTTCAATTCTCCAAGGAACTCAGAGGAAAACAACAGCTGTAAGGTTGAAAGATATGATAAAAAAATTTTATCAGCTGCCTGGGACTAAGAAGACAGATGTTGGAATTCAATGCTGCTAAATAAGAAGAGCTTCAAAAATATTTTGTGTTTTCTATTCAAGCCCCAGAAGAGTTAGGACTTAAAAGTAAGGACCACATTCCAAACTTAAGGAGTTTGTCCAAGACATAAAATCAAAATGGAAATAGACTCATTTTAACAAAACCTAAAACCAAAACTCTGCAACATCAATATAATCATTAGTAGTTTACTCCCCTTCTAGGACAAAACTCAAAAACTCTTAAAAAGAAGAAAAAAACCCAGAGTCTATAAGTGTATCATCTACAATTTCCAGTATACAATAATAAAGCAAATAAAATAAAACACAAAAAGAAAAATGTGACTTAAGGGCAAGAGAAGACTCAGTCAATAGAAACAGACCAATAGAAAAATCAAGATTTTGAAATTATCAGATGAAGGTTGTAAACAAACTATGATTAATATATTAATGAATCCTCAGAAAATTATGGGAATACTGGGTAAAGAGATTTGGACTATTAGAAAAGATACATAAACTCTAAAAAATAAAAATGGAAAATATAGGACAAAAATAAAACATCTCTAAAAATGAATAAGCATTATTTTACCAGAGAAAATCTATGAGGATATAGATGAATTTAAAAACACATTAACAATTTGGGCTGAAAGGACAACTGTGGAGTTATGTACTCCACAACTGTATACCTTATATATATGTATAAACAACATAGCTTGTTTCAAATCCACAAGTAATATTTTAAAAATTCATCAAGTTCTGGGCATAAAGTAACCCCTAATAAACAAAAAACAAATAAACTAAAACTATAAAGTATACATTTTCTTACCACAACGTAATATTATAGACATTAAATATGATAAATAAATAACCCATAATTCAAGATAAAATTAAAAGAGAATTAGAATTTTTCTGCTGCATGATACAACTGGTAGGGTGTATTGTAAAGTATTTTAAGTGAAATTTTTAACCCAAATTTCAAATATTAGAAAAAAACAGATTTAAAAAAATCAATAACTAAATATCCATCTCAGTAATATAGTTCACTATGTTCTGCATATTCCCCTTTTATTATTAATCTATTGCTGCGTAACAATGTTATTGCAAACAGTGGATTAAAATAATACACATTTATTATCTCCCATTTTCTTTAGGTCTGAACTCTGGACTTAGCTTAGCGGGTCCTCTGTTTCAGAATCCATAGGCTGCAATCAAGGTGTTGGCTCAGGCTGCAGTCTCATCTCACCTGGGGAAGCATTTACTTCCAAACTCACGTGGTGGTTGGTAAAATTCGGTTCCATACAGCCCATTGAACTGAGGGCCTCAGTTTCTTGCTATCTTTTAGCCATAGGCTACCCTCACTTCCTAGCTGATTATTGCTCAGAGAACTGCCCTCAGCTCTTTGCCACATGGGCCTTCCCAACATAGCCACATGTCTCATCTAAACCACGAAGAGAGAGTCTCCTAACAACACTGACTTTACAACACTATGTAACATAATTTAATCATCCTGCCCACACTTGAGGAGAGGAGAATACTCAAGTGTGTGAGTACTGGGTGACAGGAATAATCAGGAGCCATCTTAGCATCTGTGTGCCACACTCCTTGTGTCTTCTAGATCCCCTCGCTATTTTTCTTCATTCAGTTGAGGGCCCTGGTTGGCTAGCCTTTATGGCTTATGATTGATACGGCCATGGAAAGCACCAGAGTGGGCAATTGTAATACTGGAAAAACATGACATTCGAGTATGTATTCTGCTGGCTCCATGTCTTCCCAGCTATGGTTTGGCAGAGGATGCTTTATGCTACTGAAACTTACAGCTTAGGTTTGTTGGCTCTCACTTATTAACAGGGAAAAATCATATAGCCTTAATGGTTGCAGAGAGAGTATTTAATAATATTCAACATCCAACATTGATTAACAATTTTTAAAAGAAATGTTTAAAAAGCTAGGAATATAAGGACATTAATGTAATCTGATAAAGGGTATCCTCCAAAATATTAAAGGAAACATCATGTCAAATGAACCCTTAAAATATTTTCCTTAAAGATCTAGAATGATTCAAGCAGATTTCCTATGCCATTATTCAATATTGAATAGGAGACAAGAAAGTCATGAAACACACACACACACACACACACACACACACACACACATACAGATATATATTGGGGGAAATTTATCATTAGAAACACATAATAGATGTCAAGATTGTGCATTTAAAAATCTGAAATTATCTACAAAAATAATTAGCATTTATAAGAATTTAGCAAGTTTGATAAATTAACAAATATGCAATAATAATTTGTAGTTTTATATCCTAATTAAGAAGTATGAGAATATGAAATTTATTAGCATTAAGATTAAAGATCTATGGACTCAGTGCAATTACAATGGAAATCCCAATTGTGTGTGTGTGTATGTGTGTATGTGTGTGTGACAGGCAGAGAGAGAGAAATAGAGTGTATGGATACAACACGTAAAGCTAATTTTAATGGAAACACTGAGGACCAAGAATAGCCAAGGTACTTTTAAATAAGAATGACAAGCTATACAATGTTGTTCCACCACGTGTTAATATTTATTATAAATCTATAGTAATTAAGATAGTGTGGTAGTAGAGTGATATATGGACAAAAGAATAGATATCTCAGAGAGAGACACACAGACACATGGACACTTGATTTAGGACAAAAAAATGCACAGAAATACAGGAAGGTACTATTTTCAACAAAAGGTTCTGAGTCAACTGGATCTCGTATGGTGAAAATGAATCTTGATGTCAACCACATGATGTACGGAAAATGCTCAACATAAAATGCAATCATGTTTTAATATAAAAGGCAAAATATTAAAGCTTCTAGAAGATAAAATAGAATGTGTTTACGACTTTTGAGTAGGCAAAGATATAAGCACAAAACCTTGGCCATGAATAAAGGACCACATTAAATTTAAAATTTCTTCAAAGTTTATGAGAAGTTCATCAAAAGACATCAGTAATAAAGAGAGAATTGCAAGTCATAGAATGAGAACAGTTATTTGCCATACACATACTTAAAAAAACGTTTATATCTAAAATATAGTTTAAAATTGTGCAAACCGTTAAGTAAAAGACAACACAAAGTGGGTAAGAGAAGTAAACAGACACTTTAAAATATACGTAATTCAAAATGAGTACATCTATCCAAAAGTAATTCCTCTCATTAATAATCAAGGAAAGGCACATTGAAAACCTCAAGGGGGTACAAATGCACACACACTAGAGTGGCTAAAATGAAAATGACAGACAACAAGAAGTGTCAATGTGGATGTTGTGCAAGAACTCGTATACTCTGCAAATGAGAGGGAAAATAGGCATGATCATTTTGGAAAAAAATTGTTGGCAGTATTTACTAAAGACAAACATATGCATACCCTATGTCCCAGCACTCCTTATATAAACTCAACAGAAATTCACACATCTGTTCAACAAGACATACATAAGAATTTTCAAGCATCACTAATTGTAACAGCCAAAACTGGAAACAACACAGTTGTCCATACTCAGTAGAATGGCTATCCTGTGGAGTATTTATTCAATAGAAAATTATTCCAATCACACTTATGGTGATAAAGTATGAAAATATGTATAAGGAGACATGTACTAACAAGTTCAGAGCATCATTTTAACCACGGCACCAACAAGAACCAACCATGATGTCCTTAAAAATAAAATGAATAGTTTTGGTATACCTGTGTGATGAAATATTACATAGCCACGATAATGAATGAAAGGATCACAGCTACAGAAGACAACTTGGATGAACTGTAAAAGCCAATGTTAAGTAAAATAATAAACACTATATGATTCCATTTGTATAATTCCATAATAGTTAAAATGAAACTCTATTGTAAAGTTTAAAGTAAAACAAAGAATTAGATTCTGTAGAAGTCAAAAAGTTCATGTAAGAAATATTTTGGACTATAACCCAAAAATTTAACACATGATCATACAAATGAAAATGCAAACTTTGATTAATGCATAAATAACAGAATCTATATCAATGACAGTAATACTATAGACAGTGATAAATTTTCTAGTAGGTAAACTTCTACCACTAAGAGCATAGTGGCATAGAAGAAATAATGACTAACATTCTAGAACGTTTTACAGGTTACATGTTCACTACTGAAAAAAGTTGTAAAACTAGTTAATAGTAGAACTAGAGGGATTAAATTGTTACTGTAAGAGAGGAATAAATTTTCCTCTAACCTTCTATGTTCTTCTGGCTGATCTAAGAATTAAATTGACATGAGACAGAATAACAGGAGAAAATCGACGAGTTTAACAACATGTATACGTGGGAGAAACTCAGGAAAACTGAGTAACTCGCCAAAATGGCCAAAGCCACCACCTTAAATACCATCTTCAGCTAAAGACAAAGGAGGATGTTGGGGGTGGTGGTTTGGAACTTCAAAGAGGAGGAAGGCAATTCACATGGAGATGGAAAAGCAAGTGTTTGGTAAACAAATGTTTGCCGTGCCTTGCAGAGACAATGGGACATGGAGAGGACTTTGATCAAAAGGGCCTTGCTGGGTTCCTCCCTGTCTACCACACCTAGTTCATATTATACTATAGTAATCTGTGGTGATAGCTCCTTCCTGGAACAGGCCTTCTACTATCTTAAATTCTTTTAGGCAGTTAGGGGACAGGTCAAAGTTTCTTCCTGAGTCTTTTGTTCTTAAAAATAATCAAGCCACAGAGATACATTTTGGGGTGGCAAATTCTGTTCCCTTACATGGCACTACTGACCTTAAATCTTGGCTTTCCACAGTCTCGTGACTTGAAATCTGAAGTCATCCGACTGTAACAGCTGACTGGGACAAGACATTAATTCTTTAGGGATTCGGTTTTCTTACTTCAAAATGGAGATATTCTACTGGATGATCACAAGCATAAATTTTAATTTTAAATTTTAATTTTTACACCAGTATATCCATATATTTAATTTTTTTGATATTATTATAGTATATTTGCCCAGTGACAAGCCAAATAAGATAAAATTTATAATTATAAAAAATGGTAACTTGAGAAAAACAGTGACTTTATTTCATTAAGTAACTTAATAAATTATGATGACTCACTAGGAAACTTTTTTTCCTATCCTAAGGATTTTAAGGGAAGATAATGCTTGAAGATGATTTTTGAAATCTGAGAGGATGCCAGAAAAGAATGGAAATCAAATATATTGTGATTTTTAGACATCATTCAGAACCTAGGACTCATAGGCAGTGCTTTCAGTAAGACTGATTGGGACCATTACTCCTCATTTAAAGGTCATTCTCAATCCCGTGCAGTTTTATGCAAATCTTTGCTCCATGCTTAGTTTTATCTCTCCAGGAGCCAATGACTGCATCCTTTTCTTTGCTAATTAATCAGAGAGGCAGAGAGAGAGGCAGAGAGAGAGAAAGAGTTAGCTCATGCTTGATTTTTAGAATATGTCATTATATGCCAGTTGCTTCTTGAGACCTGTGCCACAAACATCTGAAATTTAATTAGAACATTTATCTTTTAAATCACATCACTGTGATTTGCCCCCTTGCTCATTTCACACTCTGTGTATTCTGACGCATGAAAGGGGAAAATTCAAGTCGGTAGCGCAAACACAATTCCGTTACCAGTTAGAGGTACGGAAGAAAACATGCCAGGGGCATAACTGGCTGAACAAATGCTTCAGTTTAGAGGATAGACAGCATGTAGGAAGTGAAGTGTCACTTCACCAGATACTGAATTTTCTTACAGTTAGCTGTGATTATAGCATATGCAGCATATCATTACAACATGGCAGTCTTAGGAAAATTGTTCTTCATGTTCATATCTCTCAATGACTTGAATGTAATTGTTAGAGAAGAAAACAACAACATAGAACATCTTTGAGTAATTAAAAAAGATCTTAATTCATATCACAGGAGCAGCCTGTTTTATGCATGACCCCTTGATATCTAATTAATGAATGTTTCAAGTCTCTGTAGTCTTGAGAAGTTGATCACAACTGAAGCCATAGAGCTATGGAAAAAAAAAAAAAAAACTGTCTTGATTAAGCTCAACCAGGTATAAATATTCATGTGATATATTCTGTGCCCAGGTTGCCCCCACACCCTCAGTGATCATCTCTCTAGATAAAGGCTCTTATCTTCATTGCTGAATGAAGGATTTAACAGAGTTAACTATATAGAAGAAGAAAATGGGCTACTTATATTTCTTTGGGTTAGAAGGAAGCCAGGTAAAAGAGACTGACACCCAAGGTTATTGAGTCTGACTTTCACAAAGCAGCCATAGAAGCAAAACACTGGGATGATTTGTTATCAGGGCCAGAAACTACTGAAAATGTTTAGAAGGGTTGTACTTCTGAAATGATGATGAGAAACCTTGTTCTAAGTAGATATACAAAAGCTACCCCATCTCGCTATCTTGAGGGGATTATATGTCAGATTAAATGGAATGTTTTGGACTACTCTAGGTATTTGATTTATGAGACTATTATGTACTAGAATAATTGGGAGAATTTCAAAGAATATATGGAGGCTTTGGGTAAAACAAATAAGGGAATTCTTCTCTCCTAAGTTTAAGAACATTAGAGAGAACATTCATCATATGGGCTTCTGCAGACACATTTCTGAATCATAGACCTGCTGCTGTCTTAGTCTACCTATTGCCAGGTAGATTTGGGAATTCTGTTGCCATTAGAGTGAAACACCAAGAATCCCAAGAATTTTTAGTATTAAAAGTTTTGAGAAATACTAATATATGAGGATATATCTGTTAATTTCATCTCTCACACTTGAAGAAAACAGTATTAGTCCTAAAAGCAAAGAGAGCACGCACTGAGGGTCAGCACAATTCTCTACATATATGATAGAATGACACTCACAGCCCATTTCTGGAAAGATTTTAATAAATTTAAATTAGTTTCGGGATTACAAAATGATGCAAATTTTCGTATTTTTATTTTCAGTCTTCTAAGTTTTATTTTTTTTATTATTATTATTTTTTTTGTGAGGAAGATCAGCCCTGTGCCAACATCTGCCAATCCTCCTCTTTTTTTTGCTGAGGAAGACTGGCTCTGGGCTAACATCCGTGCCCATCTTCTTCCACTTTATATGGGACGCCGTCACAGCATGGCTTGCCAAGCAGTGCGTTGGTGCGTGCCTGGGGTTCCGAACCAACGAACCCCTGGCCACCGCAGCAGAGCACGTGCACTTAACTGCTTGCGCCACCAGGCCAGCCCCTCAGTCTTCTAAGTTTCAAATTGTGCAGTTGGAATATAAACACAGAGATGAAATATTCACTATGGCTGATGTTACATTTTTGTAAAAGCACTGTGCCTATGCTTTAACTATAAATAGATATATAAGACCCAATTTAATGAACTCCCTGAACATCCCCATTTGCTGTAACTTCTTAAAACGAATTCATAAATGATGGGACCAGTACTTCTTCAGTTTTAATGACCTTATTCAAAGAATCTGTGGCAAATCATTCCACCAAATCCCTTCTGTTATACTCAATCTGACATTTGCATTTAAATACAATATTTTGCATTTACTATGTTCTCTTTGCTTGGAGAAATGAAAAAAAAAACAAAAACAGCCATATTGAGGTCTTGGAAAATATAAGCACAAAAACTAAACAAAAGGTGCCACATTTAATTGCATAGAATATTAAAAAGCTTTATACAAAGTTAAATTCATTTTTTTCAGAGAATGGAAATTCATGTTAATTAGTTTTCTTTATTGCTATGGAATGGTAATACCAAAGATATGTTATATTTTATTATCAATCCAAAGAAAAATGGACATTACTAAATTTAGGCAAATATTTTTTTTTGATCTGTACTTTGGGTTTCATAAGAATTATACCACATTTATAAGAATTTTTCCATTTTGGTAAATGAAATAATGGTTGCTAATGTTTAGTATATTTAGCTATAATTTTATAAGCTAAAGGAAATGAAATTACAAAAAGTTAGAATTATACTAGTAAAGTCAATCAACCACATAAAATTACTATATTAATTTTGTAGTTGATAATATTGTTCATATTTTGTTTTTATTTAAATGTCTTATAGATAGATTTCTAGACTACAACTTCTATGCAAAATTCATTTTTACTTTTCCTTTAAGTAGCCGAAGACAAATCATAGGAAACCAAGGATCAAGATCTTGTTTCTATAAATAATTCCATAGTATGTCTTGGGGACAGTGCCTGTGTGTCCTGATCACTTTCTATTTCTACAACTATTAGCCTGTGCAATGAGAAGCATTATAAAACCCAAGTCCTCAAAGAAGACTTTAGCAATTTATTTTACTGGAATTAACCACAATGCCAGGGAAAGCAACTTGCTTATTTAAGACTTTCAAACAAAGCTTTGGGGGAGAAAAGTTTTTTGTTTTATTTTGCTTGTGTTTTCTCCAAAGTCTAAAAAGAGAATCCTAGGCTACTGTATGGCTCAATATACGGTGACCTATATGATAAGCAGGACAAGACAAGCCACCTCCTGCCCGACAACCTCCTTATCTCATTATCCTCCAGCACTGGCCCCAGCACCACCTGCCATTTGGGCAGAGATTCCCACGCCAAGTATGGTTTGGGTGGTTTAGTAAAGGGTGGGAACACTCGCTGCAATGTCATTAGTCAAAAAAGTCTATGTTACAGGCTGGAGAGGAAAGGTTTTCATTATCAACTCTTCGTCATTCCCTTTCCAATGGAAAAGTAGTTAGACTGCTCTATTTTCACTTTCAAAGATCAACATAGTGAGATGTTAATAGGATGAGAGTTTAAAAATCGTATTTCTTGGGACTGTTGGTAAAAGTGATACTTTTTATCACACTGCCTTTGATTAATATTATAAATAATAAAAGGCCCTAATTCTTTTTTTTAGCTTTATTGAGGTAATTGGACAAATAAAATTGTAATATATTTAAAATGTACAATGTGATCATTTGACATACGTATATATAGTGAAGGTTTCCATTCATAGAGTTAACTCATCCATCATCTCCATATTTATTTATTTTTTTTCATGAGAACACTTCTCTTAGCCAATTTCAATTATATGTTATTATCAACTATAATCACCATGTTATATAGTAGATCCTCCAACATTATTCATCTTATAACTGAAAGTTTTTGTCCTTTTACCAGACTCTTCGTATTTCCCCCACTTCCCGGCCCCCAGCAAACACCATTCTACTCTCTTTTTATATGAGTTTGGCTTTTTCAGATTCTACATATATCATACAGTATTTGTGATATCATATAGCAATCATTGTTCTCTGTCTGACTTATTTCAAATAGCATAATGTCCTCAAGGTTCATCTATGTTGTCCCAAATGGCAGGATTTCCTTCTTCTTTAAGGCTGAATAATATTCTATTGTGTATATATATGTGTGTATATAAATATGTTTTCAAACCTTGGCTATTGTGAATAATGCTTCAGTGAAAGAGGGAGAGCAGATATCTCTTTGAGATAGAGATTTTGTTTTCTTTGGATATATGCCCAGAAGTGAGATAGCTGGATCATGTGGTAGTTCCATTTTCAATTTCTTGAGAAACCTCCATGCTGTATTCCATGGTGACTGTACCAGTTTATAATATCACCAACAATGTACAAGTGTTCCCTTTTCTCCACATCCTCACAGCATTTGTTGCCGCTTGTCTTTTTGACAATAGACATCCTGACTGGTGTGAGGTGATATCACATTGTGGTTTTGATGTGCATTTCCCTGATGATTAGTGATGTTGAGCACATTTTCATGTACGTTTTGGCCATTTATATGTCTTCTTTGGAGAAGTGTCTATTCAATCCTCTTACCCATATTTTAATTGGCTTATTTGGTGTTATTTTTTTTTTGCTATGAAGTTGTATGAATTCTTTGTATATTTTAGATATTTACCCCTTATCAGATATTTGCTTATCAAATATTTTCTTCCATTCTGTCGGTTGCCTTTTCATTTTATTGATAGTTTCCTTTGCTTTGCAGAAGCTTTTGAGTTTGATATAGCCCCACTCATTTATTTTTGCTTTCATTGCCTTTGTTTTGCAGGGCAAATCCAAAAAATCATTGCCAAGACCAATGTCAAGAAACTTACTCCCTGTGTTTTCTTCTAGAAGTTTTATGGTTTCAGGTCTTACATTTAAGTCTTTAATGCATTTTGAGTTGATTTTTCTGTATAGTATAAAATGAGGTCCAGTTTCATTCTTTCGTTTGTGGATATTCAGTTGTCTCAACAGCATTTATTGAAGAGACTATCCTTTCCCCGTTGTATGTTCTTGGCTCCTTTATCATAAATTAAATGATCATATATGCATGAATTTATTACTGGGCTCTCTGTTCCATTGATATATGTGTCTATTTTTATTCTGATACTATACTGTTTTGATTACTATAGTTTCATAATATAGTTTGGAATCAGGAAGTGTGATGCCTCCAGCTTTTTTCTTCTTTCTCAAGGTTGCTTTGGCTATTTGGGATCTTTTGTCGTTCCATACAAATTTTAGAATTCTTTTCTCTATTTCTGTGAAAAATGTCATTGGAATTTTAATAGGGATAGCATTGAATCTGTAGATTGATTTGGATAGTATGGACATTTTAACAATATTAATTCTTCCGATCAATAAATGTGTGATGTCTTTTCATTTATTTATGTCCTTCAGTCTCTTTCATCAATGTCTTACAATTTTCAGTGTACAGATCTTTCACTTTCTTGCTTAAATTTATTCCTAAGTATTTTATTCTTTTTTATGCAATTGTAAATGGGATTTTTTTCTTAATTTCTCTTTCTGATAGTTTGTTTTTAGTGTATGGAAACACACTGGTTTTTGTATATCGATTTCATATCCTGCAACTTTACTGAATTCATTTATTAGTTCTAACAGTTTTTGTGTGGTATCAGTTGTAATGTTTCCTCTTTCATTTATGATTTTATTTACTTGAGTCCTCTGTCTTTTTTTCTTGGTATGTCTAGCTAAAGATTTGTCTATTTGGTTTATCTTTTCAAAAAACCAGCTCTTAGTTTCATTGTTCTTTTCTATTGTCATTTTAGTCTCTATTTCATTTAAAAGGCCCCAATTCTTGAGGATTCTTGTTGGTTTTACATTATAGTATATCTCAACATATTTTATGTAAAGTACTTCCTATAATAGAAAAAGTATGTGTAAATAGATAAAGTGACAGAGAAATAGTAAAGTTTGCTAAAATCATACATAAAGTCATACATAAAATTTAATCTCATTCTTGCTCCTCCAAAACATGACTTTGGACCAGATGTAGTATAAAGATTCAAGCATGGAACATTCTCTATATTGCCAATAGTTTAATCAGGGAATAAACTAACAGTTCACTTAAGATTGCCAGTCCTTCTCTTTGGGTCTTAATTCTGCCTTATGAAATATAGAAGACATTACCTAGGTCATCTTAGAAATAGCCAAGGAAATTAGAACTTGTGTGTTCGGAGAATGCGTATTGTAAAACAATCATCATTGACATTTTGTTGTTTCTCAAGCCTTCTTTTGTCACCTGCTATGTTAACTTTTTCTTCACAATTCACCAGTGACCCTTGGTCAAGTCCTTTTTGGAGTAAAATAGTCATAGATATTGGGGCATCTACATTTAGCACAGCATTTGTATATGACAATAGCATGATACAACAAAAGCAAAATAATACAACAATAGCAACAAAGGCATAATATACCTAATCTTGAAGAAGCCAATGAGGAGTAGGTATAGATTAAGAGAGACAATTAATGTTTAAGGCCATTACGTATATCTTCATATTGTTATACCAATTATTTGCATCCCCCTTTGATCTATAGCTATGTGAACTTTATAATAAATTCATTTAAACTATTTTATGTAGTAATATTACTGTTAAGTTTACACAACTTTACATCTAAGGTAGGTCCTAGAAGTGATGGGTGGGTTTGACTATATGTCCTTAATCTACGTTATACAGTGCAATTATTATACCAATTGTAGTAATCAGAAATACCTGTTAAACCATTTAGAATTTTTGATCTGAATTACCCAAAAATTTACTAGACCTCATCTACGAATTACTCATATCTAAACTCAGATTCTGTAATATTATAATACAGATGATGAAGATTCCACAATGAGAAGACATCACAATAATAAAAGCTTCAATAGTAAAAAAAAAAAAAAAAATATATATATATATATATATATATATATATATATATGTTGAAGCTCAGAAGTGAAAAAATGGAAGAAGCAATGAAAATAAGATACAATTTACAGGCAGGTACTTCAGTAGCACCCATATGGGTGTGATGGTCTTGATGTACAGGGCCAACGCTCTTGCCAAAATTACCACCAACATCACCCCTCATACACACACACAATCTCTTCCTGTGTATTAGATTTTCATTTGCATTAATTATACTTCAATACAATTCTCTAGAAAGTTAGAGATCGAGTTCAATCAGTTGACTTTTCTCCTTATGCCAATCGAGTTAGTTATAACAAAGGAAGAGAGATTTGTGGGATGGAAACAAAGGAAATAACTTGAAAAGCAAGAAATGCTCTGCAGTTCTGGGGCAAACTTGAAAATTCTTGCAATGGAATATTTAAGGTAACAAAAGTTTCAAGTGTTCTGGATATCTGGGAGTGAGAAAGGTTATAGAGAGGACAGAGAAAATGATATGGGAAGTTATTGATGGCAAATTTATCTAGTTTGAAATTATATCTGGGATGAATGTGATAGCTCAGAGAGTAGGGGAAAATTTTTTTTATGATGCTAAGTAAGGTTTCAAAAATTTGTTTGGACTATACATAACATATTTAGCTACTTTGGTTAAATAAGTACTTAAGGACTTTCTGGAACCACGTTACTGTGCATTACTTTGACTTTCTGTGTTCCTGGTTCCTTCCAAAGGATCACTGAATGAAATTCTGGAACACCAGTTCTTCATAAGTTGAGAAACACCTGTTTTGTGGTTCCTAATGATTTTATAACTATCCATTGTTCAAGAGGTCAACCTAAGCAAACACTGCTGAAATTTTCAGCACTTCAGTTCCAACCAAAGCCTTCATGCTGTTTATAGATTTTTATTTATTTAGTAAGCATGTATATATCACTTACCATGTGCCAAACTGGTTCTAAGCACTTTGTAAATATTGATTTATTTACTATATAAAAGAAATCTTTTGAGGAAAACACTGTTATGGAACCCATTGTTGACATTAGAAAAGTGAGGGTAAAAGAATTAGGTAACATGCCACTGTCAAATAGGTAGCAAGTAGTAAAACCAGTGTTCAAATTATTTCAACATGCTAATAAGATAAAAGGCAAATATCATCTAAATTAACGTAGTTCTTTAAACTCATATTAAATCTTACTTTAAAATTCAAGACATGAAAATTCTAAACTTGCTTCATCTATAGGTCTGACATATATTATAATAGACTTATTTTTAATGTCCTGTCCCATTACAAGAAGAGAATTCCATAAGTACTTCTAAAATTTAAATAAATAATTAAGTATAGTGTTATATAATAAATATGTAGAGGTTAAACAGTCCATGTTACATTTCCATAACCATTATTTTCACTTTCTTGATTAATGTATATACATATATTCTAAGATGCAAAGAACTTTAGGGTTTTTTTTAAAAGGGTTTAAAATTTATCTAGTACCAGAAAGTCATATTTGGTTCTCTTCTAGGAATTTTGAGGTGTGAGAAAAGATTGTGATATGTGTCCTCTTCTCAAGGGCCTTACAATTTCTTTGGGAAGGTGTAGACTCTGGAGTGACTGTAAAACACTGAAAGGAAACAGAGCATAGCTATACTTTTCAAAGTCGAACCTTCAGAACACATCTATGGGATCACCTGTGGTGCTTACTAAAGATGTACTCTTTTAGACTATATCCTAGGCCAACCTAATCAGAGTTCCTGAGGGTGGAGATATCGATCTTGCATTTTTAAAGAAACTCTCCAGCTTGTCTTTGTGTGCCCTGAAGATTGACTACCAGCATAAAATGAATTAACAAAGATATAAAGGATACAATGCTTGTTATGAGAGGTCATGATGGCAAAGACATTAAAGAGTATTACACAAGCAGTAGCTCAAGGAATATAGAGTATATTTTTCATTCCTTTTAAGAACAAATGTAGTATTTGCAGAAAGAGTATTTTCCTTCAATTTTTAAATACTAAAATGCAAAAATATGAATCCCCCGATTATGAGGACCAGCATGCTTGGATATAAAGACTAGAGATCAAAGTTGATGAAGCTAGTGTTCTGGGCACATAGATGATGCTCAATAAATATTTGTTGGTTCAATAAATATAAAAAGACCCTAAATGGAGGACTCAAGAGTTCAAAGGTATTCTTTGAAGTAAATAATAGCAATCAATATCATTTATTTCAAATACTTTCCATAAGTACAATTTTGTATTTTTCTTTCCCTTGATGCTCAATACACCTGTTAGTAAAAATAGATATTCTCATAAATTACAAAATAGAAAATTTAGGATCAGAAAGATTAAAGTAACTTTCCTGATCTTATGTAGCTACCCAGTGATCCCAGGTGTGGCTCATGCTTTTCCCTCCATTGGACATTGCCTCTTCACTTTGTGAGTAACCCTAGCAGTGGGAAGACACCCTGTGCAAAATAAATTTAATGCTTCCGTAGTCTGTGTTCTCTATTTGGTTCTTTATAAATCTTATTTTCTAAATGAAATTGTTCATCTTCCCTTAGAATGCATATTGTTCTATCTGAATTATTTTTCTATTATTTTCTAAGGGAAATAGTTTGGCTCATTAAATAAAGGTTTCATTTATTTTATTTTTTCAAAAAATATATAAAACAAACACTATTTGATGTTTTTGTAGGTTTATACTAGAAGCTCCAAGTCCTTACATATATTCATGACACTGTCCCTAAAAGTGAAAATCTTCCTTTTTATTTCCAAAATTCAGCCAATTGACCTTAATCCTGCACTAAACTATAAAGTATAATTATTTTGATGACTGGTTTGCTCAGAAGCCTGAAATAACTCTGGAGTGAGAATGGTTAATGAGTAAAGCACATTAACCTATATTTAGTGTTTCTTTCAAGAAATGAGATTGTGATTTCAATTTAGAGTACAATCACCAGGTCTGCATATCACTGAATCATTATCAACATAATTCACACTGATAGGCTCAGTGGTATTACACTTATAAACTGAGATCCAATAGTCAGAAATAAATGTCTAACATTCTCATATATCAAAAATGTAGTGCAATTTTAAGAAATGAAGAGAGCCTAAAGCTGTAACTTTGTAATTTAATTAGTCTCTCTTGGTGATTCTCAAAGTTGTCCCATCATCTTTCAACGATTCTCAAAATCTTCTCTGGGCGAGAGTCTAGTATTGCTTATTACAAAATAGAAGGAAGAAAAGAGAGAGAGAGAGAAAGAAAAAGAAAGAAAGAGAGAGAGAGAGAAAGCAAGAAAAGAGGAAGGAAGGAAGAAAGAAAGAAAGAGAGAGAGAGAGAGAGAGAGAGAGAGAGAGAGAGAGAGAGAGAGAGAGAGAGAGAGAGAGAGAGAGAGAAGAAAGAAAGAAAGAAAGAAAGAAAGAAAGAAAGAAAGAAAGAAAGAAAGAAAGAAAGAAAGAAAGAAAGAAAGAAAGAAAGAAAGAAAGAAAGAAAGAAAGAAAGAAAGAAAGAAAGAAAGAAAGAAAAAGAAAAAGCAAAGCACAGCATAAAAAATAGGTGAGTGTCCTGTAATGGGCTTGATGTTTGTATCCCCCCAAAATTTGCATGTTGAAGCTTTAATCCCCTGTGTGATGGTATTTGGATGCAAGGCCTTTAGGAAGTACTTAGGTTTAGATAAAGTTATGAGGATAGGACCCACATGATGAGATTAGTGGCCTTATAAAAAGAGAAAGAGAGAGAGAGATCAAGGAAAGGCCACACAAACGCACAGTGAGAAGGAGGCCTTCTGTAAGCCAGGAAGGGAGCCCTCATCTAGAATCGAATCTCCTGGCACCTTGAACTGTTGTTTAAGCCAGTCAGTCTATGATATTTTTCTATAGTAGCCCAAACTGACTAAGACATGCCCTGTTGATATTTCTGCTGCTTTAAAAAATTATGTAGTTGCTTCCCATGTTATTTGGCACTGTTTTAGTCAGGGTTCCCAAGAGACACAGAACCCATAGGACATATATGGACATATATAAGAGGTAATTCATTATAGGAATTAGCTCATGTGGTTACAGAGGCCAAGGAGTCCTGCATCTGCAAGCTGGAGAACCGGGAAAGCCCCTGGTTTAATTCAGTCTGAGTCGAAAGGCGTGAGGATCTGGGGGCCAATGGTATAAGTTCGAGTCTGAGTCTGAAAGCCCAAGAACCAGGATCACTTACGTCTGAGGGGCAGCAGAAGACAGATGTCTCAGCTAAAGCAGAGATAGCAAATTTACTCTTCCTCCGCCTTTCTGTTCCATTCAGGCACTCAACGGATTGGATGATGCCCACCCACATTGGTGAGGGTGATCTTTACTTGTTCTGCTGATTCAGTGCTAATCTCTTCCTGAGACATCCTCACAGACAACTCAGAAATAATGTTTTACCAGCTATCTGGGCAGCCCTTAGCCTAGTCAAGTTGACACACAAAACTATCCATCACAGGTACTGGTTGTCAATATCAGTTAGCACAGGCAAGGTTCTGGGAGCCTAGGTTAAGATGAATTAGAACACTGTGTTCAAAGGTAAATAGGGAATTTTATTAGTGTGTGTACGTGTATTTCACTCTTGGTTGAGAGAGGTCTCTGAGGTATTTGGATATTTTAATCTAAGCAATCCAGCTATAATCATTTGAGGATGATTCTCATTGAATCATGCTGAAGTGGAAATTTTAAGCAACAACAGGGCACAATAAAATAAGTTGTATCTAGTTCATCTAACTGGAGTTTTTATAGTGTGGGTATATCTGTAATGATGTTGCTTATAAACATATAGCTGTGGACACCAGGTGACGGAAAAGGTTTACCCATACAGGGGTACGGAGCACCTCTCAGGGGTACAAGAGGTCACATGGATATTTCCATTTTCCACTTGAGGTCATCTCATGCTGAACCTCAGGGCAAACCTCTCTTTTTTTTTTGTGAGGAAGATCAGCCCTGAGCTAACATCTGTGCTAATCTTTTTTGCTGAGGAAGACCGGCTCTGAGCTAACATCTATTGCCAATCCTCCTCCTTTTTTTTCCCCCAAAGCCCCAGTAGATAGTTGTATGTCACAGTTGCACATCCTTCTAGTTGCTGTATGTGGGATGCCGCCTCAGCATGGCCGGAGAAGCGGTGCGTCGGTGCACGCCAGGGATCCGAACCTGGGCCGCTGGTAAAGGAGTGCACGCACTTAACCGCTAAGCCACGGGGCCGGCCCAAACCTCTCTTTATTCACAGATCCACAAATCTACTGGGAAATAATGAAGGTGAGTGTCAACCGGGCCCACAGCAGCACAATATTGTTGCAGACATGATGAGCCTTGGGGAATTCTTCCCTACCATGTTGAATTGGTATAAAAAGTCATCATTCCCATAGAATGAGCATAGAGATCTGCTCTTCTGCTTCAGCCAGTGGTTTCTTTCGTTTCACGTGTTCTACTTTACAAGAGGTACCAGGGAAATTTTAAAAAACTGAGTAAACTACGGTTTGCACTAGAGTGAAGTGGAAATGAGATAAGCACACAGGCCCCGATCTTTTTTGCCTCAATTATTAATGTATTTTTATAAAAATATTCAAGATGCTGAATCATCTGGATAATTAACCCAATAGCTTCTTACTACCAATTCCTCTTCCTTATAGCTTAGATGGCTCATAAGGAATTCACATCTCAAAAGTGAGCAGAATTAATTTTTCTAATCTGATTTTTCAATAAACAAGAAGAAACGATGTTTCTAATTACTGAAATACTTATAGATTGTCATCTACTTTTTCTGTAAATATATGTTGAGTTAAATTTGGAACCATAGCTAAATTACCTGATAGATGTCACTTAGTGAATTGAGGGCAAGGAAATATGTGCATATTCTGTCTTTTCATGGTAACACACAAAAAATTCAAATTAACTCAACATGTCAGAATATTGATTAACTTGGAATATATCATATACAAAAATATGTTTCAAGAATGTAGTGATTTCCCAGACAATGATGATAATAAATAACACTTAAGACACACACACAAATTTTTACTTTAAAATAAAATATCTGTATATTTTTAGTGAAAGTACGGTAAATACTAATTACGCAGACAGTGGTTTTAATTTTCCACTTCAATTTCTATATGTAGATAACATATAAATTAAATTTATTCTAAGCCATAATTGTCTACATAATATATGTATTCAGGCACGGGTGTGCAAAATCCATATCTGTAACGAGGAAATATTGTGGAAATTGAGATATTTCAGTAATCAAATACTGAAAGAAATATTACATACAAATGATTTCCACAGATTGTGTAAATAAGGTATATCAAAAAACTTCATAATCTATAAAAATAATATTTTAATAATAGTGAAAATGGAAAGATATAAATTATTGAAGGCAGAGAAATAGTAAGATTTGCTTATAGACTAAACCTTTAATTTATACTGGCATAGATCTGTTTAAAATATTTTATAGTCTTTGTCTATTAAGTCGAATAGTGTGTAGATATTACAATCTAAGGCAATATTTCAAACACCAAATTATAGGATTATGCTTGTTCATATACCTTAATGATCTACATGACTATGAGATCCCCCAAAGCAAGAATAGGATACACCTGTGTGTTGCCAGTACCTAGAAAGAAAAGAGGCATCAACCAACATTTGCTGACATGGGTGTTTAGAATAGAATCCCAAGATGAGATCAACTCAGACTGACCTGAGGCCATATTATTCAGGACTCGCAGTTTGTCTTCAATGCCCTTCCTATCTCCATTTTTTTTTAAAATTCTGGTAATAAATATGTAACATAAAATTTACCTTTTTACATATTTTTATTTGTAAAATTCAGTGACATTTAATTACATTCATAATATTGTGCAACCATCATCACAATTTCCAAAATTTTCATCACCTCAAACAGAAACTCTGTACCCACTAGGCAATAACTCCCCATTTCCCCTGCTTCTAGCCCCTGGTAACCTCTAATCTAATTTCTATCTTTTAGGTTCCTGGACCCCATTTCCAATGTGGGGAGGGGGTTCCTAAACATACCACAACCAATTCTCTGGACATCAGCTGGGTGTCCTACGATTCAACTCAATTCTAACACTATCTACCTGGAGATAGCATCAGGTTCCACAGGCTAAGGGTTCAGCCCTATAAAACTGCACCCCCACCCACTTCAGATGCCAGTCGCAAGTCCAGGTTATCACCTGTACTTTTGATAAACTGGCTATAAATCAGAGGTTCCCGTTACCTCCTCCTCAGGTTCGATTAAATTTGGGGCCGGCCCCGTGGCTTAGTGGTTAAGTGGGCGCGCTCTGCTACTGGTGGCCCAGGTTCGGATCCCCGGCGCGCACCAATGCACCGCTTGTCGGGCCATGCTTAGGCCGCGTCCCACATACAGCAACTAGAAGGATGTGCAACTATAACATACAACTATCTACTGGAGCTTTGGAGAAATAAAGGAGGAGGGTTGGCAATATATGTTAGCTCAGGGCCGGCTTCCTCAGCAAAAAGAGGAGGATTGGCATGGATGTTAGCTCAGGGCTGATCCTCTCCACAAAAAAAAAAAAAAAAAAATTACTAGCGTGGCTCACAGAACTCATAGAAACATTTTACTTGCTGGATTACTGGTTTATTACAAAAGATATAATTCAGAAACAGCCAGATGGAAGAGATGTATAGGGCAATGTAAGTGGAAGAAGTAAGGAGCTTCCATTCTCTCCCCACAAATCTCCCTGTATTCACCAACCCTGTAGCTCTCCAAACCTCATCATTTTGAGTTTTTATGAAGGCTTCATTACATAGGCCTGATTGATTAAACCATTGGCCATTGGCAATTGATTCAGCCTCCAGAGGCTCTCCCCTCCCGGAGGTCAGGGGGTGGGACTGAAAGTTCCAACCTCCAATCACATGGTTGGGTCCTCTGACAGACAGCCCCCATCCTTAGGTGTGGTCCAAAACTCACCTCATTCACATAGCAAAAGACACATTTACTGCTCTCCTTGCTTAGGAAATTCAAAGGGTTTTAGGAGCTCTGTGCCAGAAATGGGAACAAAAATCAAATATATATATTTTTATATAAATCACAATATCACACTGTCTCTATGAATTTGCCTATTCTAGATATTTCATATAAGTAGAAAAATATATTTTTTTAAATTTTCTATTTCTCTTCCATTTCCTTCAGCCACTTAGATCAACATTCTATCGTAGTTGATAAGATCTCCTCATGTATAGTGCTCATCTCATGCCATTGCTCAAAGTTCCAGATTGAGTAATCATTTTTCCACTTTATTTGTCTCAAGGGAGAATCTATCTGTCTTCACTCAAGTTTTGTGGAAGATTGACTGGCATTCTCTTAGACAAGTGTCCACTGAATTGGAAAAAGTTAAATATATTGCTCCTTTCAAAGGTTATTTAATTTGTCCAGGAATATTGGTAAAGATTCTTCTAGATATGTCTGTGCCTCAATTCAAGAAATAAATTGCACATAGTGGAAATTTCAACACCATAATCAACTGTGAAGGGTATGATTATTGCCAGAGATCTTGTTCTCATTCCTGCAAGCACATTGCTCTGGACTATCTGCTGTGCTATGAGTATGTCTGTTTTGTTTATGTTTTTGTTTTTTTGGAAGTGTTTATCAGCATGAACAAGATTGATCTAGTCAGCCTGTAAATGGTCCCATTCCCACTGAGTTTCTGCCCTTTTTAGGTATAAGCATTGTTCTTATTGGACGTGTTTATCAGCATGAACAACAGTGATCTTATTAGCTACATGGCCCACTTCTGTGGATACTGTTCTGTTCTCTCTGAAGCTTGACACTTAATACCCTATCAACTGGAACCTAAAGTTAATAGTCTGTATCTCACTCTTTTTATGTAGTGACCAACAATGCACTAACTGTTATTGGATATTAGAATTCAAGTTACAAAATAAGATTTTCCATTTCAACACAGGAAAAGTCTCAGCTCGTTCATCTTGTTTGACAGTTTTCCAGCAATATGCTTCCTTGACAGTCATCATTATTCATGGGCTTTACTTGCACATAGCCCTCAAATTTCTCCCTGCCATTTTAATTAGTGGTTTCTATTCACACTATGAGAATTCAGAATGCAGGTTTGTAATCATGTAGTTAATTAATAATAGCTATGATGTGGAGAAAATAAAATATTTTGAAGCACAAACCTAGAAGACAAATGTGTACTGGTAAATAGTGGAACTAATATGGCACTGGTGCATAGCTGCGACAAAGCGGTAAATTCCCAAGAAAATTATTTCAACCTGCTTAAGTTTCAAGATCCTAATATTTTTATTACATTACCCGAAGACTTAGAGTAAAGCTTTGACTCATGATTCCTAAATCTTTAAGTATTACCAATGCACCTGACATCTGATATTATTTTTAAAAATTCTGATTCATCCATAAAGCAACATGAAGAAAAGGAAATACCATCTTAACCATCTTGTACTTTTTTTTCCCTCTATATGTATGGCCCTGAATTTCATTTCCTACAGATTATTGAATTATTTTCTGAGGGATAAAAAGTATTTTCTCAGGATATACTACTTTTCAGTTATAATAAAAATATCCAGATATTGTAACAACAACCTAAACTATACATATAATACATTAATATGATTATTATTAATATAATATTATTATTAATAATATATGTGTTTAAGTTAATTAAGTTCCTCAAGTCCTCAGAGGAATTTTTTACTAATACTCACTCTGTAAGATGAAATGTCTGACCTGAGCTCAAAATTGTCAGTTAGGTTTAATTCTGTCATATATGTTGCTTGATTTATTTGCTCTTATTATCATAGTCTAGTTGAGTATAATCTCAACTATGTAATATTATAACCATGAGGTAAATGAAAATCTGTAATGTTTCTTTGCAAAACTTAGGGAAAAAGGCTCTTCTATGAACCTATTCATTGGCTCCAAGTTTTTTCTCAGAATACTGTCTTTTATTTCTGGGGTCAATCTTTATTGCAACTCAGATTTCTACATAAAGCAAGAAGTAAGCAATCTATAGTAGTATTACTTTACAAACTTAAAAAACATCTCTGCAGACACGCACAAAGAAGAAAATTGAAAGAGAAAAGAGGTTTGCAAGAGAGAATTCTCAGATGGAGTGGTAGAGTAATTTGACAAAGAGTTGTGTCTTGTCTTAAGGTAACCAGACAAAAAAAATGTAAAATTATTTAGACTATTAATAAAAGTATCTGTTTTTATAAATTCACTGCAGGAAATGTATTAATTATTGAATATAATTGATTTTGTTGACTATCATTACTAATATAACATTTGTTAAATGACAATTGTAATCATACAATGTCTACTTCTATTTGCTTTTCAATTAAAAAGAATTGCCAAGAATTTATGATATTTCAAAGGTCAATTAATTCAAACAATAGTTTAAATATTCCATCAAAGAAATAACAATATTCATTTTAAAATCTCAGAATAGAGATAGTATAGACTAGAGCTGTGTTCTCAAACTTTAGAGTGTGTCAGAACAGCCTGGCGAGTTTTTAAAACTCAGACTTCTGGGGCCCAACGCCAGACTTTCTGATTCAGTAGGTCTGGAGTGGGTCCTGAGAATGTGCGTTTCTACCAAATTGTAGGTGATGCTGATGCTGCTGAGCCAGGCTTCAAACTCTGAGAACACTGGACTTGTATAATTAAAAGTGTATCTTCACATTTTATTGAAAGCAAGACTTTTTTTTTTAAAGCAAGTCATTTTAAAATTAAAAATTAATTTAGAATTGTAGTATCAGTTCCTGAAATCGCAAACATAATTTATGTTAAGCAGGGAATTTTAACTAGTTTGGTGTTTGAAAACACTATAGGAATTTAGGTTTCTTTTATGTCATCAAGGATTTTCTTTCATGAGATAAATGGAGTTAATGTTTGTACATGGGATTCTTCGGTGTTTATGAGGAATAACAGATCTATGAAAACTCAGATTATCCAAACCATTGAATTTAAACCTGATAATCTTCCAATATACCCAAAAGTAAATTTTTTTTTAATCAGCACTTATGACTTTTACTATTATATGACCACATCGACTCATTTGCTTCACATTTAATGAGATCCTGGTCTCATAAACTTACTAGGGACTATTGTCTGGAAGGAAGGAAGGAAGGACAGAAAGAAGGAAGGAAGGAAGGAAGGAAGGAAGGAAGGAAGGAAGGAAGGAAGGAAGGAAAATGAACTGGTTTTCATAAAACACAGAAAATGCAAAAAACAGCAACATCTATTAAATCTCAGACCTAAAAATCAAACATCTCCAAACATTTTTGCTTTCTTGAGTTTCATCCAAGAGATTCTCAGGCAGAACTGGCTTCATGAACATATGCTCTGTGAATTTACACCCAGGGCCTCAGGCTTTGATGGCCCCTGTGCTTAGTTGAATATTCTGCTCTCATTGTCTTGAAATTCTTAATAATTTTCAAAAAGGGGCCCCAGGGGCCGACCCCATGGCGTAGCGGTTAAGTGCACGCGCTCCGCTGCTGGTGGCACGGGTTTGGATCCCAGGTGCGCACCGATGCACTGCTTGTCAGGCCATGGTGTGGTGGCATCCCATATAAAGTGGAGGAAGACGGGCACAGATGTTAGCCCAGGGCCAGTCTTCCTCAGCAAAAATAGAGGAGGATTCGCATGGATGATAGCTCAGGGCTGATCTTCCTCACAAAAAACAAAAGGGGGGGGCCCATATTTTCATTTTGCACTGTAGCCTCTTATATTCAGGTAAAAAAAATAATTCAAATACTAGGTTTTTTCCTCTCTCAATGTAAATTTATAGCAGTTAATAGGTGTCTCAAAATTTTAAAAATGAATCTTGGTATAATTATTTAAAGCCACAAATACTTCTAAGCATATCTACACATAGGAAATCTGTTAAGTATAACAAAATAATTGAACAGAAGAGAACTAAACTTGAAAAAAAAAAAGGAAACAAGCACACTTATGGTGGAAGCATATTTATAATGAAATGAAATTCAATCAAAGAAGAGAAAAAAGAATTTGAGCCAAAGGACTTCCAGGCTTTGGAGGAGCACACCCATGTCTACCAGGGGGAAGGAAGTCAGATTCTTGCATATGAGAGTAACATATTGTTGAGCAAAGCAGATTATCATTTAATGTACTGTGAAATCCACGCAGGCAGATCTAACACTTTATAAATTGTGTGTGGAGAGACTTCCGGCCTATATGAGCACAGATTAAATCCTCCTGTAGCAAGATTAATCTAGTCAATCTGCATGGGCAGGGCTTCCATTAGGAAGTTCTTATTAATTATTAAATCAGTGCACTTCTTTAATTTTATCAGCAGAAACAACTACTATTTCTTGCACAAGTACTCAACATTGAGGGACAATTCAACAAGTCTTTTGTGCTACTTTCAAAGGGTCACCCTAAGGAAGAGAATGTCTCCATGTGAGGGCAGGGAGGCAGAATGGACAGAGACGAAAGAAGTAGACAGACATTTTGTTTCCATTGCAATGAACTTCCAAGTCTCAGGAAAGCAAAATGTCCAACATTTTCAATAATTCCTCCTCTGCTTGAAATACAGAACACAGTAAAAATGCATTAACCAAGGAAGAAAATATTCTAAAATAGAATATTGGATCTCCTGTCCAAGAAGGATTTATTTTTGTTAAAATATGTAAATAGTAGATACTGAATTAAAATTACTCTAGAATTTGAGTAGCAAAATTCTAATTGATGAGCTTCATAAAGGGAAAAGTTATTCTATAGTACATCCTACATTTCCATGTACTTAAAATTTTACGAATAGGATTCTAGAACTTTAATTGCCTAAGAGCAATAATCCTGCAAACAAATAATTACTCTAATTCATCTATGCTATTGTTTCTTTGACTTATGAGACTGGAGGGCAGTGAATATTTTTTTTAAAAATTACAGTAAAATACACTTTGGAGAAGAATGCTTGAGAATCAAGTTGCTAAGGTTTAAATCCTGACTCTGACTCTTGGTAGCTGTGTGAATTTGGGAAAATGCTTAAATTCTTTGAGCCTCACATTTTCTACCTTTTGCTAATGATAATGATAAAAAAATTTCATAGGACTTTTCAGAGAATTAAATGAATTAGTAAATATAAAGTGCTTAGAACGGTGTCTAGCATTCAACAAATTATAGGCATTATTATTGTTGTTTTTATTATTATCATGATACAGCAGGGCCCAGGACTAATGTAATAATCATGAAAGGCCACCCAGAGGAAGTGATTTTTTAAACTGAACTTAACTCCCCTAACACATTTTATATGCACGGGTACTGTAAAATGTAGTGCTTAACTGGTCTCATATATGAGACTTACAGAAACCACAGTCTGTGTTTTATTCATTTTTGCATTATTTATGCAAAATTCCATGCTCAAAAAGTATTTGCTGGATTGAAATTGCCATACGACTTCAACTATCTGCACACTTACTTCCAAATATTATAGAAAGGCTATGTTCTTTAAGAAAGGATAAAAGAATAAGAGGTCATTAAAATTTCAGATGTGGCCAGTAAGAAACCTTAGACATCATGAAGCCCTGGCTCTTCATTAGAGAAATGAAAAAACTTGACCTAGAGAAGTCAAATTGTATGTCAAAATATATAGCTAGTGAATGCTTGCACTGAGATTGTAGCCCAAATTTCTTAATTCCCTCATCAATGCTGCTCACACGAACCCTGGGGATCATGAGAACTTTTAGTTTCTAATTCCCAGGTGTACAAGGATATTGCCTTATAACACATATAAAATAATAGCTTTCTTTCCACCATTGAAAATGCCTAATAAAGGGATAAATCAATCCCTGTAACCAATTGCCTTGCTCTGCTGATAGAAAAATGATGTCGTTACTCTCTCAGACGTTCTGATCTTTTTAAAAAGGAGAATCAATGTAAACCTTACTTGCAAAGGAAATGTCATCCAATTATATTTCATCATTTTAAGTGTTATGGATATAGGAAACAAAGCAAAACCCATTAAAATTCTATAAAAATGTTAACCCTAAGCATTCTTAAGTTATAAGTCAAGTGAATAGAAATGCAATATTATTTTTTTTCAATAACAGCAATTGCATCTTGGCAAGGATCCAATTAGAGTTGGCCGTGATGAAAAACATGTTTGTTTGAAATCTCACATCTTGCTGATGACCAAAGGGCATTTTGTTTTACAGCCAGCATATATTAATGGAATGGTTTACTTCCTTTTAGCACAGGTCATCACAACATCTCAACAAACAAAACAAAACAGAACTTTTCTATGACTCATTTTGATATAAGTAAGTGTCCTATTTACAAAACTTGGCAAAAATAAATCCTATAGTTCATAAAATAAATTTATAATACAAAGCCAATCAAATTAGCACATACTTGAAAGCTTTGAAGCATATTCTGCATACACAATAAAATTTCTATTCCATTCATATCCATTTTCTTATAATAAAAACAACACATAATCCAAGCAACTCTTAGCAATCTCTGCTGAGGTTACCCATCTCTCTGGCTCTGCTATTATACTATATCATATTGAGAGCATGGAATCACCAGTTCCTCAGTATATATCCATCACTTACAACAATGCTGAAAAATAGTAAGTATCCATAAGCATTTGATAAATGAATGAATGAATGAAGAAGTCTATGGAGATTCTCTTAATGATGAATAATTTGCAAGCATTGTGCTTAAAATAAGGTCCTGAAATAAAAGTCTGATCTCAACTCAGCCAAAAGCTCTCCATTAATTAATAGGGAATGATTTTCCAGATATATTTGAAAGAAAAAAAATCAAGATGAATAATAATATGCATAATATGCTACCAAGAAAGAGGAAAGGGGAGTATATAGTTAGATTTGATATTTATTCATAAAAATTCTAGAATTAGTTCTAATAATTTTTTCAAATTTAGTTTAAAAATTAATTTACAATCATAATTTTACAAAAGGAAATAAAAGTGTTACCTGCATGTGGTGGATGAGGGAGAGGAAACACAAAGATGACAGGGAAGTACTATTCTACACAGAATTTAAATTATTCAAATTTGAATTTTATAGAAGAAATGTCTACTCAAATACTTTTTTTGTGTGTGAGAAAGATTGGCCCTGAGCTAACATCTGCCAATCCTCCTCTTTTCTTTTCTTTCTTTCTTTCTTTCTTTTTTTTTTTTTTTGCTGAGGAAGACTGGCCCTGGGCTAACTTCCATGTCCATCTTCCTCTACTTTTTATATGGGACGCTGCCACAGCATGGCTTGACAAGCAGTACGTTGGTGTGCACCAGGGATCCGAACCGGCGAACCCTGGGCTGCAACAGCAGAACACACGCACTTAACCACTTGTGCCACCGGGCTGGCCCCTCGAATACATTTTTTAAGTGAAGTTCTCAAGTAGGATATATTGAATTTGAGTGATGTGGCTAAGTTTCTAAGAAGAACACCTTTAAAGATAAATTTAAGCTACTCCCTATTTATTTGTGTGGCAATTCTCCTGCACCACAATTACCTCCAAGGCTTTCTCTCACTGCTCCCAGACACCATCAATAATTTTACCTTGTGGTTCTGATAAAATACTTTCCCTCTGTTAAATTTCACCTACTAATTCCTGTCTTGTGGATATCTACCAGTAAGCAGCCAGCAGTTGCCATATATCTCTCCTGACTACAGACACATCCTGAAAATCACTGATTTTGCTTTTAACATCAGAACCCTGAAATTTGAGTAGGAGAGTTTTGCATGACATAAAACAAAGTGGACTAGAAAATCAGACAGGAGCTCCTAGAGATTTTATATTCTAGGTAAGAGAATTTAACATTTTTTTAAAAATTTCATTTATGTGCTCTTTGATAAATTGCCTCTTTATGAATCTAAATAGAATTTGAGAAAAATTTTGCTCCATTTGGTCATCGAGTCAGGAGATAACACGATCTGATGCAGATTTCAATTACATCAGCTCTTACAGGATTTCATTTGTGCAACTTCAGAGCCGTGGTGCAGCATTTAGCAATCCTTGGGCCTGGGAAAAGAGACTTGGAAATACACACTGAAATAGAGCATGATTTCTTTTTTCCAATTTAAAGAAATTTTATAAGGAAGAGAGAGGTAATATATATTGCTCACAGTTCAATTCTCTTTGAGACAAATGGATTCATTTTCTATTGATTTAAACAGAAATTTACTCTTTCTTTCTTCTCTGGGACTCCACTCCCTGATGAAAAGGGAATCATATTTAAAAATAGATTTTTGAGAAAACAAAACTTTTATATGTGCTTTAATAAAGCATTATTTTTTAAATAATCCAATAATATAGAAATGCTACTTATCTGTTTAGATCATCTGTTCTAAAACATTTTTTTTTTTGTCTCAGGGACACTTTGTATCATTAAAACATGTTAAGATTGAGAACTCAAAAGAGTTTTTGTTTGTGTGGGTTATGTATATCAATATCTACCATACTAGAAATTAAAATTGAGAAATTTAAAAATACAATTAATTCATTTTAAATAACAATAATAAATACATTTCATGTTAATGTGAATAAGACATCTTTATTTAAAATTACTATATCCTACTATACCCTGTTCAAAAAAAGAGAAGAGGGGAATCATTTTACAGTTTTGCACATTTGTTTAATATCTGACTTAGCAGATCTCAGCAGGGTTATCATATCTGCTTGCACATTCCATTTGTGGCCTCCCACATGTATGTAGCTGGAAAAGAAAGGAGTATTTAAAAAGAATGTTTAGATAATTGTGGATATTTTTCTTTGCTTCTACAACAAAGTTTGACAAGTTGTACTTTCTTAAAGATTAATTGCAATGTAGAATCTGAATTTGGTCAATGTACTTTTCATACTCTGTGACATTAAAATCCATTTTCTTGAACTCTGAGTAGATCATTTACCCATGTATGATTTTGTCACATCATTTACAGTTTTTTTGGAATATACTGATACACCGAGTTATGAAGAAAATTGAAATGCTCACACATTTCGTTATATGATATCAAGATATCACATTTGTTAATATCACCAATGATCCCATCAGAAAAGTGTAAGAATCAGAAATCTCTCAAGCTCATGGTGATGGATACAAGTTTTCAAATATTCTAATTTTCACTTGAAATGTCCAATATTGTCATTGGCAACAAATACTGACAGTTGCTATCCTTGAAGTGGCAATCTCACTTCATTGAAAAAGAAAATATCTTTCAAACAATCAAGTCTGAATAATTGTTGGGTCTGTTAGTCTTTGTTTAAAATAAAAGTGGTGTTCCATGTCAGTCATTATTTAATAGAAAAGTGGTTTTTCCATGAAAAAAGCAGCTAATATAGCTCACAACTCAAATAATTGAATGAATACTTCTACTCTAGACAAACGTCATATTTCATTTTGAAACAAATATTCTTAGTTTGTACCTCCTATTTTGTCACACAGAATTTTGAAAAGATGTGCACTCAAGATCTCACTCAAGGGGGCTGTCCCAGTGGGGTAGCTGTTAAGTTCGTGTGCTCCGCTGCTGGTGGCCTGGGTTCCGATCCCGGGTGCACACCGATGCACTGCTTGTCAGGCCATGCTGTGGTGGCATCCCATATAAAGTGGACAAAGATCGGCACGGATGTTAGCTCATGGCCAATCTTCCTCAGCAAAAAAAAAAAAAAAAAAAAGGCGTGGGGGAGGACTGGCATGAATGACAGCTCAGGTCTGATCTGCCTCACACACACACAAAAAAGATATAACCCAAGTGTTACTCTCCAGAGCAGTAAAGAGAATAAAAGGAAGTTTCTAATTAAAGCAGAGTTATAAAATGATAAAATGTCATTTTTTAAAGAGAGATTTTCTTTTTATCTTACTTCATTGCTTTCTATGATACCGTTACTTCCTTTTTTTGTCAAAATCAAAAGTATTTCAGAAACCTAGTCCCATACAAGAAAATTTAAAGTTTAAATTTTTATCAGAATTGTTGAATCTTCTATCATGCTAATGATATGAATACTCAGTCTCTTAAGGTGATTTAACTGTTCTTTACTTTGACGTAGAATGCAGATCTGATTTTGATATTAACAACTTATCACATACATTATCATTTAGTCCTCTGGATTATATTATACATAGAGTTTACACTGTCTCTAAACCTTTTTAAGACCTGCATGGATGGGATCAAATGTTGAGAATGAGCAACGGTTTCTAATTAGCATTAATTTTCCAGCTAGCTTCAACTACAGCCAAAATTCACTAAAGAATTTCAGCAGTATTCAAAAAATTATTATGTGGATACCTTCACAATTCTTTCACACTCTATTTCTATCTCCTTATAATAAAGCCATTTGATTTGTTGTTTAATTTGAATTCTTTTTAATAAAGTGTATAGAAGTTCTCAGATTTATGCTGAAATAAACAATAAAATAAATGAATACATAGAAGTATTTGTTGTACCTTTGTTAATTGGTTCAAAATATCTGGGTTTATTTCATACAAAGATCACTGTTTCAGTTATGGGAGAATTTATGAGAAATTGATAAATTATGTTCTTGAGAACATAAGTCTGAGAGAACAGTGGAGGGCAGATAGTGAGTTGGAGAAAAGTTTACAGATTAGTTTCCCAGATAAGAGTATAGGTGGAAGGGAGCTAAGATTTGTACAATCCTGACTTTAAGTTGAAAGAAAAAAGAGAAAGAAATTTCAGCTACCATATTAGGGTTAATAGAAACAAAACAGATGGAAAGTATAAGAAAATTAGAATCTGATATTTTCCCTCAAATGACCTAAATTGCGCCATGTTAAGTACAGAATACATTTTTGCCGAAGGCATAGCAGCAAGGGCAAACAGCTACAGAGGTTATTTCAAGCTAATAGTTTTAAATCATTTATTATTTTACTGAATTGTTGTCTGGGGAGTTAATTTAGAACAGTATTTTTCTATATGTGTAGTGCTGGTGAGAATCCCTGTGGATGAATTTAATAGACAAGTGTCTCACGGGGAGGCAAATGATTTTATTCCCTCTCAGCCAATCAGAACACTTCCAACAGCCTGAACATGGAGCACAGCTTACCAGGAAGCAAAATAACAGTGGCACAGAATGCTGAGCCTTCCTTTTGAGATGATAATTAGTCATCAAATTCACACTGGAGTCAAGGTAATTAATGATCAGGAATTGTAACTTACAGGCTGCACCATTTGGAAAGGAGTAAATAACCAGACAAAGATGCAGGATTTTGGATCTGTTTTCGACGGTAGTCAACCCATACCTGGCCCACATTTGCCTTGGAAGACTTCAGATCATATGTGCCTTTAGCTTCCTCTAGTCCTCATGAGTCCCCACAATGTCGTGGTAATTATGTTTTTTCCTCCTTCGTCCCCATGGTAAGCTCCTGAGAACCCTGATTTTTAGAATGGTACCTGGAAGGCAATCCTCTGACAAAGTCTATTTAATAAAACCATAAACAGCCTAAAGACCAGGAAAACAATAGTTTCTAATTCTTATTAGGAAACTATAATTAAATTTAGCAATGCACTGACTTTATTAAATGAAAAGAACATAAACAAATATTTTTGTGTGTGTGTGAGGCGATCAGCCCTGTGCTAACATCTGCCAATCCTCCTATTTTTTTTTTTTTTTGCTGAGGAAAACTGTCCCTGGGCTAACATCTGTGCCCATCTTCCTCCACTTTATATGGGACGCTGCCACAGCATGGCTTGCTAAGCCGTGCGTCAGTGCATGCCCGGGATCCAAACCAGCGAATCCCGGGCCGCCACAGCGGAGTGCGCGCACTTAACCGCTTGTGCCACCAGGCCGGCCCCGAACACAAACAAATTTTTAAAACTACAAATAATAATAATGACAATGTGTTATATCATATATATCATGTAATATATATATTATATGTCTTCCTTGTTAAGGAAAAAAGTGCACACCTGAGTGTCTTAAGATTTTTGGTGAGTAGAATTTTTGTTTTAATGCATAACTTCTTTCCCACAAAGTCTAACTTTGTGCTGCTTAGGATCATAAGTTACCAGTAAAAGCATCAAGAAACATAAGTATCATGGTGTCTTTTGTGTATATATGGTAATTACAAGTGTGTATATGTGTGTGTAAAAATATATTATGGAAATAGTTTTTAAAACTTCACAATTTATGTTCCTTTATGAGTAAGATAAGTCTTTGATTCCAGACCTTTCTTTTACCAGTGGTAGACTTCAGCACGAGAATCTAGATGTGTTCAGAAATTAGATCAATTCTACTTCAAATACCAGCAAAAATCTAGAAAATTCCCTGAGGACTCAAGGACCCATCTCCCTCCAACTATTACAAAATCCTTTAGGTCACCCCCTTTCCCCTAAAGCCCAGGGGGAAGAAAAAGCAGAGAAAAGAATCTTAAAGAGTGAGGTGTTAAATGTGTAGAAACTAATGATTTACTTAACTGGGCTGATTAAAATACTCTTTTAAGTTTTTAAGTTTGTTGGAATGGACTGTGTTTAGTTATTTTCCCTCTACCACCTATCAGGTGAGCAACTGAGAAAAAAGCAAAGTTTCTTAACTCATCCAAGTTGTAGTGCTGCCAATTATATGATCAGAATGCATTCATAAGGTAAATAAAATGAGAAGATATGAAAAGAAGGAAAAGAACAAAGAGAAGAAGAAGAAGAATAACTAATTGCATGGGTTTTGAGGTCTGTCACAATTCCTTTACAGTCATGTGCCTCATAACGATGTTTCAGTCAACAATGGACCTCACACAAGACAGTGGTCCCATAAGATTAGTACTACCTTGCCTAGGCGTGTAGTAGGCTATACCATCTAGGTTTGTGTAAGTACTGTAGGGGAGAAAGAAATTTTCCTCCACCCTTCTAGGTTATTCTGGCTGGTCTAAGAATTCAATCAACATGAGATGGATTAACAGGAAAAAAAAAAAAAACAGAAGTTCAATAACATGTATACATGGGTGAAACCCAGGGAAACTGAGTAACTCACAAAAATGGCTGATGCCCTCACCTTAAATACCATCTTCAGATAAAGACAAAAGAAGCTGTTAGAGTGGGGAGAGTCAGGGACTTCAAAGGGAAGGAAGGCAATTCACAGGTAGATGAAAATGAGCAAATGGTTGGAAAACAAGTGTTTAGTCACACAGAAACAGAAGAACACAGAAGGGAGCCCAACAGACAGGCTTTTCTAGGATCCTCTCTGTCTACCATCTAGTTCCTGTTATGCTGGGGTAATAGCTCGCTTCCCAAGACAAGTTTTTTAATCTGAATTCTTTTAGGCAGTAAAAGGGGAGGTAACAAGAAAAACTTTCTGAGTCTTTCGTTTCTTAAAAATAATCACCCTGCGGGGCTGGCCCGGTGGCGCAAGCAGTTGAGTGCACGCGCTCTGCTGTGGTGGCCCGGGGTTCGCCGGTTCAGATCCCGGGTGTGCACTGATGCACTGCTTGCCAAGCCATGCTGTGGCGGCGTCCCATATAGAGTGGAGGAAGATGTGCATGGATGTTAGCCCAGGGCCAGTCTTCCTCAGCAAAAAAAAAAAAACGAGGATTGGCAGATGTTAGCACAGGGCTGGTCTCCTCACAAAAAAATAAAATAAAGTAATTAGCCTATGGGGCCGGCCTGGTGGTGTAGTGGTTAAGTTCAGCACACTCCGCTTTGGCGGCCTGGGGTTCACAGGTTCGGATCCTGGACACGTACTTACAACAATCATCAAGCCATGTTGTGGAGGCAACCCATATACAAAATAGAGGAAAATGGGAACAGATGTTACCTCAGGGCCACTCTTCCTCAAGCAAAAAGAGGAAGATTGGCAACAGGTATTAGCTCAGGGCCAATCTTCCTCACCAAAAAAAAAAAAAATTTTTTTTTTTAAATCAGCCTAAAATAATCCTCATGTTAAAGAGACATATTTTGGGGCTGCAAATTTTGTTCCTCTTCAGTACACTCTATGAGGTACACACATGATGAAATCACCTAATGACAAATTTCTCATAACATACCCCTGTCATTAAGTGATGCATGACTGTAGTTGACTCCTATGTCATCTCCCACACATTTCTCTTTGCCTCTACTTTACAGTTCATGTTCTAGCAGTTACGTTTATCTTCATCTATTTTGATGGCCTTCCTCTATTCACCTCAGATTTCCTGTTATTTTGTACTCTGTCACCTTTGGGTCTCAACACATTCCAGAAGTTCCTCTCCCATTACGGCTTTCTCTCCGGCTTCCCTTAAGCAGCTGGGCTCTTTCTAAGTTCCATCTTCAATATCGATGCCCATTGATCAAGCTTGTGCAGTGGCTTCCAATTGAAATATTCCAGAGAAAGCAAGTGGCAAGCTTTCTCAAAAGTAATTATGGTAACTTACGAGTCTGATATCAAAACATGATACAATATTCATTAACTTTGAGTTACTTTCGATAATGCTCTTTCTCCTGTGCATTGACCAGAGAATAGAGACTATGGGAAAAGGAACAAAATGCCTAACTGTCCATGCTCAAGGCGCAGTTAAGTAATTCCAAGACCTAGAAGTTGAGGGGCCACCATGAGTTTCCTTGTTTTTTTCTGCAAATTCTTTTCAGTAATCTGCTAGAAATTTGTATAATAAAACCTTGCACTCTTCAATGGCTATTGACACTACCATTCACCCAAGACGGGAAATGGCAAGGTTATTGGCAGAGAGGAGTGTGGAATGAGCCTGGAGATGTGAAAAAGGCCAGATTATTGAATACATTTTAGTTGGGGGACTTTATTCTCTAGACAAAAGGGGAATGATGAAAGTCTTTTAAGGAAGAGAAAGATCTGACGACTTCTTTAAGAAAGAACATGCAAGAAACAATGAGGAGGATAAACCGGAGGGACCGAATTTTATTTTTTTATTTTTACTTTTTTTGTGAGGAGATCAGCCCTGAGCTAACATCTGCCAATCCTCCTCTATTTTGCTGAGGAAGACTGGTCCTGGGCTAACATCCATGCCCATCTTCCTCCACTTTATATGGGACGCCGCCACAGCATGGCTTGCTAAGCAGTGCATTGGTGCACGCCCGGGATCCGAACCAGCGAACCCTGGGCCACTGCAGTGGAGCGCACGCACTTAACTGCTTGCACCACCAGGCCAGCCCCAGAACTGAATTTTAAAAGTAGGGAAACAACTGTAGAGGAGGAAGACAGTTCCTCTACCCTTTTGGTCCTTCTGGTTGGTCTAAGAATTAAATTGACATGAGACAGAATAACAGGAGAAAACCAAACAAAGCTTTATAACAAGAATACATGGGAGAAACCCAGGAAAGCTGAGTAACTCGCCAGAATGGCCAAAGCTGCCACCTTAAACATCGTCTTCAGCCAAAGACACACGAGGTTGTTGTGGGTAGTAGTTTGGGACTTCAAAAGAAATTTATGTGGAGCTGGAAAAGCACATGTTTGTTAAGCAAGTGTTTGCTGGGCCAGCTATAGACAATGAGACCCAAGAAACAGAACTTTGATAAAAATGGGCTTATTGATGCCTTTCTATCACACCTATTTTGCATTATACTATAGTTATCTTATGCTTTTAGCTCCTCCCTGGAACAGGCCTTGTATCTTAAATTCTTTTAGGCAGTGAGGAGGAAGGTCAAAGTTTCTTTCAGAGTCTTTTGTCCTTAAAAATAATCAAGGCAAAGGCAAGGCAAAAAAAAAAAAAAAGACACATTCTGGGGTGGGCAATTCTGATCCCCTATACTACTTAGGAGATTGTTTTAATAGTTCAGCTAAGAGAAGACAAAAACCTGAATCAAATAGAAGCAGAGAGGATGAGGAGGAAGCGATACCATGAAAGATGTCATGACTTCTATTTGAATTTAAAGGAAAGGTCTCAATTTGTTTAGGATTATCTACACTTCTGCCTATGCTTCCCCCTAGTCACATTTATCACAGTAAAACATATAGGAAGAGAAATGTATTTATCAAAATAATCATGGGGTGGGTCAGTTCTATAAAATTTCAAGTTGTGGTGGAAATATTCTGTATGCAATTAGTCATGTGAGTATAAAACTTGTCAGAATGGTAGGGGCAGGGATCTTTGTGAGTTGTTGGCATGGAGTTTACAGTTAAAGTGACTGGAGTTGAGAACATATGGGCAAAGTCTCTAGAAAGGAAAGGAGAATAATTAAAAATCTGAAGAACACTAGTGTTAAGTATTGATCTGCAAATTATGGTTCATTTACTACGTGCTAAACACTGGGAATAACATTAGCTAACACTTATGGAGAAATATCTATATTCCAGACACTCTTCTAAGTACTTTACATGTGTTATTAATCATCACAACATCATAAGTACTATCATTTTCCATGTTTTACTTAGTAAGGAAATTGAGACAGAGAGAGGTTTAGTAAATTATCTAAAATGTGACAATGCTAGAAAGTGATGGAGCAAGATTTAGATCCAGGCAGACTGGCATGAGAATCTATGTTTTCAGCTGGTTCAATTCTTGGTCAGGAGTTAGTCTTACAATGATGATAAGACAAACAGAAGATCCAAAAAGAGATCAGTAGAGACATTTTGAGGAGACTGTAGCCAACTGTGTCAAGTACTGCGGAGAGTTTAAGTAATTAAAAGGGTAAAAAGTGTCTGTTAGATTTGGCAATTAGAAGATTCTTGGTGACCCAGGACCAGAATGTAGCCATCGAGAGAACTTCTGCTAACAAAAAGCATTGTGGAAGACTGTGCTTAAATCACTGCTCCATGTAGGACTCATGCCTGTGGAAAGTAGAGTACTTACACTGCTACAGGTGTCAAGAGCTAAGGGAGATATATGACGCTTGGGTATAAATTGTAGCTTTCCCTAGGATTGTCAGTAATATTCTGCGCTGGTTATTATGGGATACTGTGGGATTTGAGCTTTATTTGGTTTCCTAATGCATAAAAGATGCTGATTTTAGTAACAGTAAGTCTTCCATTTTGAAATGCAAATCAGTATGATTGTAGAATATATATGCACGTGGTCACACATGTCAGGAATGTGTGTACATTTGTGGGGTATGTGTATTATGTATATATATGTGTGTGTGCGTGTGGTGTATATGTGTGTGTACTGTTTGCATTTGTGTATATGCACATACGGCATGTGGGTGTGGGTTTGTGTTTTGGGAAAGGGATTGGTAGACCATCTAGCTGGAAACCTACCTATGAACCCTTCAATGAAGAGATTTCACCAGGTTTCTAGATAGGGAATCAAACTAATAAAAATGTGACCTGACTCAAAGATAGGCAAGCCTTCTGTGTTGAGCATGTTTCTTATTAAAATTTGCTGCATGGTTTGTGATTTTTGCAGTATATTAACAGCTCTCTCCAGGCTGTGCAGAGAAGGCAAGGGAAAGTTATCTTATTTGGCCCGTGCAGTTCTGTAATTTTGTCTGCCTGGATTGGTCCCAGCAGAAACCATTCAATAACACAACCAAATGGAGTCTCTCTCAGAACTCCAGGCCAGACTTCAAATACATTGGTGAGCTTATGATTCTTTTGTACAATTTCTCTGTACATTAACTGTGTTTGACAGTGAATTCTGTGATCCACATTCCATCAGCTCTCAACCTTATGCTCCCACAGCATATCCTTCTCTTGTTACAGGCATGTGTACAATCTTTTGCAGAAAATATTTTAGGCCCACAAGGTGAAAAATACACCAAAGTTATGGCTGACCCCGCTTAGAGATGCTACAGAGCAACCTCTCCTACAATTCATTTTGGGAGGAAACCAGTAGTGTTTCTAGGTAAAAGAAAAAGAAAAATTAGTTGATAAGGAATTCTTCAACTCAAATCATCTTTTTGAAAACATTATGCACTACAATGACAACAGGAAATTTCTAGTACTGAAATTTGGTCTTGAGGTAATATAAATGACCCCAAAATGACAATTATAAAACATAATCCAAAAGAGAATATAATGCATGATTTACAGACAGTGGGGAATATTGAGTGGTGAGGGAAGGGAGAGTGAGGGGCAGGTAAAATAACCATTCACAACCACATTAAAACAACTTTCACTTGCTTTCTAACCCCCACATAAGAAAGAATGAAAATAAACCATTTTCCTCAAGTAGTTTTTGGCATAAATAAATAAAGCCTGTTCTTCTAGAAACATCACTTCTGTTCTGAATGGTCATATTAATTATCAGAAAGCCTGCTTTCAACTTGATGAGATTTGTGCTTAATTTTCTGCATTAAGAATATGACATTTTTCTAAATAAAGTTTTATAAAGAATAAGTTCGTTCTTGTGAACTCTGTTTTCAATGAATCATCACATATGAGTTGTTTGCAAATAAGAATTCTGGATTCCTAGTGCCCCCATTTTACTTTTTATTTACATCTTCAATCTCAGCACATTTGCTCCCAATGTCTCCAAATACTACCGGCCATACCAGCTCTTACCCAAATACTGCCTAATGCCCACAGGCTGCATTCAGCAATTCTAATGGGAAAAGTTATAGTTACTTCTTCTTTGTAAGCGGTGAATCAGCACTGCCTAGTGACAGTATTCTCCATCATCTGTCTTTAGTAAACCATCTGCATCCATCAGTAAATCTCTTTGGGATGAATCTTTACTGAACTAGAGTATCACAAACACTTGCTATCCTACATCTGCAATGTGTGTCATCCATTTCTCTTCTCGGTCTTTACAGTTCACATTTATTCAGGATTAATGTATTTCTATTAGTACTAGTGAAAAAATACCATTTGTTAATGTTTCACTAGAGAAGATTATAAATCATAGAACCTACAATTGTTGTCATATTCATATTCTGTCCAAATACAAATCCCCAATGGTCCGCATGCCCTGTGATGATTTTCCTTGGTGACCCCAACCTATAGAGATTTTCACCAAGTGTATTTTGCATTTATGGCTCCTAGTATAAACTTAATCACATATATTTAAATTCTATAGTTGTTCTCCTGTAAATTATTTCCCCAGCAGTGCTTAATCTCCTTGTCAGTAGGACCTATATTATTCTGCCTCTGTATCCCATGAACTGTCTAGAATACTACTCAGTAGGTACTCAAAAATGTTGATAGATTTGATTTAGTAATATCATAAACGGGAAATTGTAAGGAATATTTAATCTCTTCAACGGTTAGCTGTCTAGACTTGAGTTCCTACTTGTATATAAATTACTAAACTGTAAACTCCTAGAAATCAGAGAATGTATCCTGTTGACACGTGTACCCCCCCTCAGCATCCAGCTTAGTGTCCTCTAAGCTAGAATGCCAACTCAGTGAAGCCAGGGATGTTGACTCGTCTGTTTACTTCTACAACCTGGCACACAGTATGAGCCCTAGATAAGTGATTGTTGATTGAAAGAAATGAGTTCTATCAGATACATTCTGGAATGTTTTTCCTGACTATATTCCTTTTTTTCTGAGAATCCCTCCTCCCTGACCAAAGGAGAGCCCTATAGGCAATGATATCCCTTCAGTTTTTACCATAACTGATTGGACCATCATTACACACCAGACCTGAATAGCCAGTCAGATCCTCCCTTATTCTTGCTGAATTTTTGGTTGAGGCACTGGGGTACATTATAGTGACTAAAGCTGGTGGCTGAGGTGAATTGTAGGGTTGGGACAGTCATATGCTGCCATGGCTACAGATAGCCTACCTCTCAAGCGTGATGGCACCAAGGAGCAGAAAAAGCTGGTCTTTGGAGAGAGACAAATGGAGCAAATACCAAGAGGAGGAGAGTCAAGAGGCAAGCATGGAGAAGCTTTACCCCACAGCACTTGTCTAGCCCTGTCTCTAATCCCTTGAGAAGTTGACTCACCTCCTACCTTTAGTTTCCATGAGTCTCTCCTGGGCAGTAATGAGCTAGCCCTCAGCGTTTCCTATTATTACATCACCAAAAATATTTAGCTAATTCAAAACATTCAATAAAAACTGTGTAATAGAGATTGGATTGAGAAGACAATGAGGGTATGTTAACTAATAGTCAGGGGACTTGAACCCCAGTTTAGCTCTACCATAGGCTGTGACTGAATAAGTAACATCTGAGTTTCTTCATTGGGGAGTTAAGGATGCTGGACCAGACGACACCCTTTGATGCTTCTATCTCCCACTTTTGTGATCCTGTCATGCCTTCAGTCACTTTGATGAAAACTGTAACATTCAATTAGCCAAGTATTTCTAGATACTCAGGTATTTTATCACATGTGAAGGATGTAATCTAGATATTCATAGTGTTCTTTAGTTTCCAACTAGTTGGTTTAAGTTAAATTGGTGCAGTCTCCTTTCAAATTTATTTTTTAGCTCTTCACATTCATGCAGCAGCAGACTTTATTCCGGGATCTTTCCAAATAATGTTCATGAAATCAAAATTAAGTTTGAATAGGCTTTTCTAATCCATGTGCAGGGCACACCTGTCTTTTTTATATCTGCAGAAGGTGTTCTCTCATTAAAAATTTAGTATCACATTTTTATGTTCTTTTGTTCTGAATATATTAAAGTAGATTTCTAAACAAGATTTGTAAGGTTTCCTGGACATATGTAAATGTAAAAAACCTGGTACAAGGCCTTGATAGCAATCAATACAGACCCAAGGGACAGAAACGGAAAAGAGAACATATTGCAAAGAACCAAATAAACATTCATTATTGCATCCAACTCTAAATCTTTTGATAAGCCACTTCATACTTACTTCTAAAAAGTTGGACTACAGATTTTCAGATTAAATTACAGTTGTTAAAGACTGGAAAAATCATATTTTGAACTCCTAACTCATTCTATTCTTTTCTTTCTCCTGTTAAGTAGTTGCAGAATTTGTCCCTGACCCAAATCAAATAGTATGCATAAAATTATATTTATGTGACACAACAACATTGCGCCTAAAAATGCTGTAAAAATTTTCTCATAGCTTAGTTCAAAATACAATTTCCTTCATGCAGTTATTTACCATATGTTGCTCCAGGAAAACTCATGTTAAAAAGATGGGAGAATTGTCTTCCTGACCCTGAGCTCATACCTAGAGCCACAACATTAGCACAGTGGCCTAATCCACAGCATGCTACTATCCATCTCTGTGCTCAGACACGCAGAGGCAGTTAAGAAGCCTATACACAGCTGTAAGTCAATCTTTACCTGGCAAGAGCCAACAGTCTGAGCACCCGGACTCGTTTTACTGGCGCAGAAGAGTTACATGAGTGGTTGACAAAAGGGTGTGGGAAGAGCTGGCTTTACAACCATGGATGATAAGGAAAGCCAAGAGATGTTAAAATGAGGACTCAAAGAAATCAACAAACATGTGCAAAGAACAGCAAATAGCTTAGTTTGGCTGGGTTAGAATTGCATGAAGTGGTGAGTAGGAAATATATCTGGAAATTTAGATTGGAACCAGATTATAGATGGCATTGATTATCAAACTAAGGAAACCAAAACTCAAACTGTACATAAGTTACTACTGACGATTTTCAAGCAGAGAACTGACTTAAAGCAATGGAAAGTGTAGTGACAATACCAACTTCCATTAATATGTCATAATCATCTAGATTGGGCATGGTATTGCATGAAAATAAAGATTAATAAGGTATAGTACCTGGCTTCAAGAAGAAAAACTATACATACATACAAAGTAAAATAATGAATAAAATATACCTATACTATATGACAGAAAGTGGTAATTTCTATAAGAAAAGATCAAAACCCTTTGGGAATCATATCATCCCCATATATTTCTTGCCTTTGTATCCTGTTTCCTCTAATCACTGAATCTATTTGGTTCACTACCAATTCAATCTTTCAAATTCAGAAACAAATAAGATTTTAGATAAAATTTATTAAATCAACTTTAACCCAATACTCTCAGACTTAGCAAAAATCACCTTTACTGCCCTGGCCTAATGGCCAACATCCATAGACCATATTCTAGGTGCCAGGCATATTCTTAATTATTTTACAAGGCTTACCTCATTCAATCTTCCCCAAAACACTACATGGTAAGTTCTATTATCACTTTCTGAGGATGAAAGATATTAAAGAATTTGCCCAAGGCTACAGAACTTTTGCTTTCATTTCTTAGCCAACACATATATTGCATACTACATAATTTTAAAGTATAACCAATGACGTAGAATCCCTCACATTATCCATAGTTTCTGTGTTTTCCCTGAGATCTCACCTCAAATTCTCTTACACAAGCTCTGTCTTTTCTTCCCTGCTTTAGTCCCCATGGTAGGCTGAATTATTGCTTAATCATCTCCAGTACCCCACTCCATGGCACCACTCCTCAGAGGATCACTACTGTGTAGAACTCAGGTATAGTCACATGACAAGTTTTGGACAATGATATTTGAGTGCAGATAACAGGCAGTCTTTCTGGGGAAGATCTAGAAGAGCAGCAACAGTTCCTCATCACTTCTTTTCTCCACAAGATGCTCAATATCTCTGATAAAGATAGTTTCATCAGTCTGGCTCCCAGAATAAGAAAGTGTAGAGCAAAAATGAAGCTGACTTGCAATAGACCTCCCTCCAAGAGGTAGACTCAGATCCTCTATCTCCTTTTATAGATGCCATACTTGTTCTTTCTCAGCCCCCTGAGACTTAGGCTCTCCTCACAGCACTAGTGCCCATGTTTAATATTGCTGTAGGTCACATTCTACAGAAAAAAAGACCCCAAGACACTGGGACTTGTGTGAGAGTGGTTTATTGAGAAGTAGTCTGTAGAAGAGCACATGTGAAGGTAAGGAAGCAGGATTGAGCAGATGGAGAAGTTGAGTTGTGATACATCTGTAGTGAAGTCTTCAGGTGATCTATGTGGAGATCTGGATCTGAAGGGCCCTTCAGAATTTTCCCAGATGAAGTAAGAGGGCCGGACCTTTTTATGTCCCCTCTACTGACTTGCCATTGGACATAGGCTGCCCCCTTGAGTAAGGCAGCTTCTTTGGCCCAGGTCAATTCCTGGACAGGAACTTAACTATGAACAGTGAGAGCTAACACTTCCCACAGTTGGGACGATGGTGGCACCATTCTAAAGGGGGCTCTGGATAGCATACTACAATAATCACTCTAACCACTTATGGTGAGTTCCATCCATCTGAAAACAGCTTCCCCAGGTTTCTGGTTTGTTTCTTTTCCTAGGAAAAGTTACATCAGAAGGTTAGTGAGTCAACTATACCCTCATAGTACCATAGAGGTACTCATCATCTCTCCCCTACTACCCAGGTTATATTTCCCACATCCTTCCCTAGGGCCTCGACTGATGTTGGGAACTGATCTAGTGTGATGAACCAGACCTTCATTTCCAAGGTCTCTGTGTCCCTGCCCACCTTGTCTTTCACAGCGTGTAGCTGATGTCCTGTCCATTTACAATAACAAGTGAACAGAGGAGTACTAAAAGACACCCCAGTGGATTACATGGGTGCTAAACATTTTCTTCCCTGTCTCCATTGTATAATAGGAGATTTTCCTCAATTACCTCTCCCAGGAAGGGTCCTCTTTTCCTTGTCTGTTAGTCTCTTGGGACAAGGAGCCAAAAGTAGTCAGGTAGCAACCATAGCTTTAAGTTTAGTAGGACTGCCATTGCATCCCCAAGTGAAAGCATTCCCCCTCTTAGAACTAGATCTGCAGAAGTTAAGAGTTTCATGAATAAGAAGCACAAATTCCCAAGTGTATATAGGGAGTATTAGTCTTTGGGCTTGTATTAGTCTGATGAGCTGTCATAACAAAGTACCACAGTCTAGGAGGCTTAAACCACAGAAATTTATATTCTCACAATTCTTGAGGCTGGAAAGTCCAAAATTAAACTTCCAGCAGAGGTAGGTTTCTGGTGAGAGTACTTCTGCTGGTTGCTGCCTTCTTGCTGTGTCCTGTTATGGTGAAGAGAGTGAGCTCTCCTGTGTATCTTCTTATAAGGACACTAATCGCATCAGTTTAGGGCCCCACACTTAACAACTTTATTTAGCCTTATTTACTTCTATAAAGACCCTGTCTCCAAATACAGTCTCACCGGGAGTTAGGGCTTAAACATATGAATTTAGGGGGCACACAAACATTCAGTCCATAGCATCCTGCCCCTGGTCCCCCCCCCCCCAAATTAATGACCTTATCATATGAAAAATATATTCATTCTATCCTAACAGTGCCAAAGGTTTTAACTCATTCCAGTATCAAGTCTAAAGTCCAAAGTCTCATCTAAATATTATCTATATCTGATATGGGTGAGACTGGAGGTACAAGTTATCCTGAGGCAATTCCTCTCCAACTGTGAACCTGTGAAAACAGATGAGTTATGTGCTTCCAAAATACAGTGTGTGACAGGCATAGGATAGTTATTCCCATTCCAAAATAGAGAATAGGAAAGATGGAAGGGGTGGCAGATCCAAGCAAGTCCAAAACCTAATAAGGCAAAAGTCCATTAAAGCTCAAGGATAATCCTCTTTGGCTCGATGTCCCACCTTCTGGACCCACTGGGGAGGTAATTACCCACTGTGATGGCAGTCTGGCCCCCAAGACTATGCAGGGCAGGGGTCACACTCACAGGGCTCTGCCAGGCGGAGGCCCCACCCCCAAGGCTCTGCTGGGAGGCCCCATCCCCACAGCTCTGGTTGGCAGCCATCTGATTCTGTTGAAACCAAGGCATTCTTGGTTTACCTCCCACCCTATGGTGTACTTGTGTGTTACCAAGGGAACCAACATACTTGCCGCTTCTTGTTCATTTCTTCCAAGTAACACGATGTTGTCAACATAGTGGATTCATATGACATTTGGCAGAATTATCTTAATCATTCCAGACTACCATTAAAGCAGAGGGTAAGCCAGTTAACGTAGCCCTGGGGTAGGATGATAAATGTATACCCCTACCAATCCCCTGTGAATGTGAACTGCTTCTGACCCTCGTCAGGGGGGATGAAACACAAGTATTCATTGTATCAATGGTTGCATACCAGGTATCTGGAGCTCTGCTAACATGCTCTATAATATTATCACATTTGCCACTGTGGCACTATTACTTGATTGAATTACATTAGTCCAATGTCATCCTTCAGGATCCATCTGGTTTTTTAAAGCCAAATCGGTAAATTAAATGAAGAAATGATGAAGACCATCATTCCTGCAGCTTTTATGTCTATAAGCATGACAATATGCTTTGATATTCCTCCAAGAATGCAATATTCCTTGCGTTTTATCATCTTAGCCAAGAGAGTGGCGGTTTCGGTTTCTCCTGACATTTCCCAATTTGATAGCTCTCACCAATAGACCCAGAGATTCTTCATTCCATTTGGACATACGGGAAAAGAGAAATGACCACTGAGTAGGTCTGTGAACCCAGTGGATCCCCTGTGAAACATAACTGGGTCAGGGTTCAATTTATTACCTGGCTTTATTATGCTCTCACCCTAAAAGGAGACCTTGAGGAATCTGGATTCCCAAGTAAGAGTTTCAAGATGTACCTTTCTCTAATAATTCTCAAAATACTTTGGTAGTCCCCCATTCCTTTGTATAAATAGATTGCATAAGGTTATATAAGTAAAAGGTTGTAGGTCCCTTTGGGGAAGGACTTGGGGGATCATTATAACTTTTTCCTCATTTTGACTCAGATTTTCTCTCAGTCTATACGTTCCATATCTGAGAACTATCTCAGGTCCAGAAACTGTGTAAGGGATCATGACTTTTCATTGGGGTGCCTGCCCTCTGCCTCCTGATCAGCTAGCCTTTATTTATTTGGCTATATCTATATCTATAGATTGAACAATATCCTTGTTGTCCGCCCATATATTTTTGTTCTTGAGAATGTTGTGTTCCTTTAAGCACATTCAGAACTCTTTTGGATCAGGTCCCCCAGATGCCATTCATTTTGATTATTGTGTCCTCCTTGCAACTGTGGATAAGCACTTCAATGTGTCCTCTATTGTTTCAGGATCTTAGCATGCCAAATGCTATTAGAGAGTACAGCATTTTGTTTAACCCTATTTGACAGCTCTTCCTTATCCAATTTTACACTCCATTCCTCTTGATCCAGCAGTCTCAGTATCTGGGCCCATATCCATTCTTCCTGCTCCTGCTGGAGCATATTGGTTAGGCCCTATAGTAATTCAGCATATAGTCCCTTTCCTCCCTTTGTAGGCCCAGCACATTCCCAGTCAAGTCAGGAAGGACGGTGGAATCCTGAGGGAGATGCACGTGGTCTTACAAAGGAGAAGCCTCTGCAATGTCTTAAAGAGAGGGAGGAGGGCTAACCTCTCCGAAGGAGAAGGATGCTATGTCTGCAGAGTTAAAGGTTTAGAGGAATCCAGACACCCAAGGCTTTGAGACCATCAATCCTGTTCCAAGCATAAGGGTCATACTCTTTCACAATTAGGGTCCTGACTTTGGCATACCAGATCTGCAAATGTTGAAGATTTAACCAGCTCTGGAGCTCTGCCATTCTCATAAATAAGACCTGAGCCAGATCCTCGTCTTTTTCTGCCTTCTGACTGCAGGAATTGAGTGTATGTGCTGCAACAGTGGCTCTCTGTCCTTCACGCTTTGTCTTATATAGGAGTTATTCATATTCAGCCTTTGATTGTCTTTCTGTAACGCACTGGTTATCCCCAGCAATAGCCACCCTATTTCACATAATCACTACTTCCTCCAAAGCCATCAAATACCTGATACAGAGTACATGCCAGCACATCCCCTTCCACTAGTATTCCATTTGAGGTCACCACCAGTGGAAGGTGAATGTTTGCACCACAACCTCATGCCATGACTTATCAGTGCTCCAGCTTCCACAAGTAATTTCCACTGCCAGCCAGTCACTGGTTAATTGTGCTCAAAAACTCTATTTTAGACTCAGCTTCCTATGTCGAAAGCTGGCATCAACTGTCTTAAATAAGATTCCCAAGATACAGATTCTGAGTCTGCTGTTTACATGCAAGTGGATTATAAAGGAGGAAGGGGTTAGGGGAACAAAATTGGGCAAAGAGAGATTGAACATCCAACAGAGGACTCAACTGGATATTATGGGTAACTCTGGAGCTGGGAAGGCCCTTGTCTTACGTCAGTTGAGGCAAAGAAGCTATGCCTTTATACTGTTATATCAAGTCATTGGATACAGGTTGCCCACAGGAAGCAAGAATAAACTTGGGCAAAGCAGCTTCCTTCAGCTAAGTGCAGTTCTTGGAGAGGAACTGAGCTGCAACCAGTCAGAAGACAACACTACCAGCAGCTGTGAGAATGAATGCCTAGTTCCTGAAGGAAACCACACACCAAGATAAAGTCCTCAGATAATTTCCAGGAACTTTCCTTTAAATTTGACACTGATTAGTTATTCTGCAGATGGTTAAGCTCATTTCGCCCACTTAAAGCCTCTTACGTATAACCCATATCGCTCCTTTGCCCCAAAGCTATCCTGACACAATGAAATATGTTTGTTTTTGATCTCCTCTTTCCCCCCTTTGAAAAAATTTGACAAATAAAATGTAAAGAAAATGCCAAATTTAGTCTCTATTTAGCTCTAATAAAGAATATTAGCTGATTATAGATTTAAGGAGCTTCTATTCCTTGCAGTTTTGTGTTTTAAGGACAGTCTCATGAGCCTTCAAGTTCATGTTCATGATTCATGGAAGACATGGAAAAATATTTTGGAGGAAAGACTTTACTTCTCAAAATCATAAAGACATGAGTGACTGCTCATTTAGAAGACTTGATCACAGTAAAATTTCCCAATTTGTTTTGATAAATATTTACTTATTGACCACAATACACAGGACACTATGAGGAGACAGACACTGCATGACAGGACACTAGGTCTTCACTTTAACAAACCTCATTACATAGAAACAAATCTCATTATATAGAGGGAAAACATTAATTTATTCAATCAATCTTTGTTGACTAATCCCCAAATGCCAGTTACTGTCTGGAAAATTTAGGTGACACAGAGATAAACAACACATGATCCTTGAATCATAAGTTTGCAGTTAATTGGGATAGCCAGAAAAATATAAAACCAACTATATTAAATAGTTATAGACAAGGAAGTAGGTAGTACAGAAAATACACAAGTAAAATATTGGGCAGAGGTGGGGGGATCAAATTTGTTTGAACTTTGCAGTCTTTTGTGACATACTTCATAGCCGTTATCTGCACCCATTATAGAAATTCCTAGAAAATAGTATAGAAGCTCACAGAGAACTATGAATGTGACAGCCAATGAAGCTGATCACACAGTCATATGAGTAAGCAGCTCATGAAAGCTGTAATCAATACTAGAAATTGAAGTAAATATGTCTAGAAAAGAACCCAACAGGAGGTAATGGAAAAATAATGCTTCTTCCTAAGTGAAAGGAAACTATTGTCTTTAATATTTCTGCATGTATTTGTTTGTTTTGTCTCTACAGATAAACGTGTGGCAGTTTTCAAATAGGTAAAGATACCAACCATCTGAAATATAGGTCACTGACAATAGGTAAACCAGAAAATCGATACCCTGCATCCAAGGAAGTATTGATTTGTTTAATAAAAAGGAAAAAATACAGTGCAGCCAAAAGTTGAACAGAAAATGAACTTTATGCTGTACCCCAAAGACGGCAATGTATGAACTCTGAAACCACAAAGAAAAACCATTACCGGAGAAATCTTCGGCAAGACAAAGTCTGAGAAATTCATATCCAGGGACTGAGGACTGAATTATGTTAGATTTCATTTGCTTATTGTGACCTTCTATCTCCACAAATATTTGTTAGTGAAGTGGAGCGCGGATCATACGTTACAAATAAGTGTGAATTATTAAGGATAAAATAGATATATCTGTGAAAAAATATGAATATTCATGACATCCCTAAAATAGTGCCTTCATGGCTAGACAACCCTTAAAATGGCCAATATTGGCATGTGTTCTAATTATCTGTTGACCTTAATAGTATTAATCTTGCCTCAAAAGTCAGTCAGCCTTTCTTTCTCTTTTTTTTTCCTGAGATTTTATTGAGTTTTCTATTATTTAATTGATTCCCTCTTGTCTGGCCTAAATAATCAAGACCTCCTTCAAATATTGGACATTTTTTAGTTCTTGTGATAAATGGTAGATTCATGAGTACCCACCATGTTTATACTTTAAAATCAATATAAAGATTACATATACTTCCTTTCATGAATAAAAATATTGGAAAATATAATAAAAAGGAATGATTTTAAAAGCAACAACCATGAAATGAGTCTGGTTCTGTTACTTTTAGTTGTCTAACCAAATTTACCCATATTCAAAGGTTCTTAGCCATGTTTTCTTCTCCTAATTTATTGAAACATCCAGAGATTCCGTTTCAGTCCTGAGCTTGAGAGGAAATGTCTGAGCAGCCAGCCCAGCTGGAAAACACAACAGAATTCAAATTGTACTTCTCACTGAGGGTATCTCAATTGCTGAGAAAATTTTTAAACCTGTGCATACGAGTGTTTATTCAAGGTTAAATGCCAAGGAAGAAAAGTAGTTAGCACTGAAATCACTTGGCTCATGGCTGACATTTCTGTAGTAAAAGATGATTATCCTTGACTTTAGATGACGTATCCTGATTCTAACTTTCATAATGTGACTATTTAAATAATTCTTTAAATTAGCAAGTCTTCTCAAACTAATCCCAAACTTGAATACCATGTTGCCTTCATTTGAATGTTCTCATTACATTCAGCAAATCTCAAATTGGGACCTCAGTTCTAGTTTGAATGTAACATAAGTTTTGTAATAATTACGACTTGAAATTTCAACTATAATACAAGAGCTGAGTTAAAAAGACAAACAAAATACAGGTCTCATTAATTCTTAATTGAATTTTTTTGTTTATCCTTCCCTCTACCCACTCACTCCTGCTGAGTTCTGAAGAATATATTCACTCCAATATACTTTAATGGGGGATTTAATTTCATGTCCACAGTCTTGCTTTAAATGGACCTTCAGAAATTTAAACGTTATGGAAGTTGATTTTCACTGTTCTTTTTTATCAAAAAGAAAGAACTCCACTCTAAAGTTGACCTAGACTCTCTAGGAGAGAGACTGCTCCATCAAGTCACTCCTTATCCCCACTGCTTAGGGAGGGCCTATCAGGCACTCAGCAAATATTTGTTGAATGAACAAATGTATAAACTTTGTTATTACTACTAAAGAATGATCAAAAGTCCTAGAATGAAAGAACAAAATGCACAGATATGTCACATTTACAGCAAAGTTATAAAGTTTAATATTCTTAAGCCCTGGCTATTTTGATAAGAGAAAGTTAGCGTTGTCCTACGATGATCCCTGGTTGAAGGGTGGGAATATGAAGAGTGGAGAATAGACCGTTTTCCAGAAAGCAGTGAAATCACTATTCCTTCTCATGATAAGATCTTTTCCAGAAGTTCCCAATAATAGAGATGATAGTTGCCTAGAAATACAGGTCTTCTTTTTAAATCATGAGTCTTTCCCTCACAGAGCATGCAGTCATGGTAGATGCAATGAAGGGCTACCGGTAGGAAGGGCTGGGTTAGGAAATGGTCAAGTTCAGTATCCTCCTCTAACTTCTGCTCCCTCCTTTGCATTCTCAGCTGTACTCACAGTTTCTACCACCTCCAATAACTTGGCAGCTCTTTCTCAGATCATTGTCTATACAAAACCTCTGTTCATTGTCAACAAAATGTCAGCCAAGAATTTAAGTTCCCTTTGGCCAACACGTCTGTGAAATCTTTAACCTACTAACCTTAGATCCTGATTACTCATTGACTTAACGTCTAATGGAAATTTGAAAGTAGTCTTCACTGAGCAATCTCTTCATTATCCCAAACCCACGCTATCTGAAATTCTAGCTCTATGTATAGGAGATAAAGAGAAAATTATAAGTTAAGAATTTCCACCGTAGTAGAAATAAAAAGAAAAAAAAAGAAACTGAATTAATTAAGGTGAAACATGTTTGTGACTATCCATATCTACAGTTACCCAAAAGAGTTGGAGATTATTTATATATATATAAATATATATACATTTATATATATATAAAATACACATATCTTCATAAAAAACAGAAAACTATATAATCACTGTTCGCAATATGATAACATCATTGTGCTAACATATTTCTTATTATTTAAAATTATGATAACATTTATGTAACCAAAACTAGAAGTCTGCGTGTTGTCCAAAGCATGAAATGATTTATTAAGCAGATAAAAAAAAAAGTTTGAGAAATTCAGTTTGTAGACACTCTTGTTCTAAAAGCTTTGCCCAATGTCTTTCTCACTATTTATCTCCCAATACTAAAGCCAGAAAGTCAATTATTCTTTTTCCCAGCTTCTCTTACAGCTAAAGGTGGCCATGGGACCCACTTTTGCTCATAAAATTTAACTTGAGATAATGATTTCGACAGGAAGGGAAAGCAGAAGCTGGCAAGTCACTTCCTCTTGACCCTTACTTCTTGCCTTGACTATGGAGATGATTTTTGGAGCTGCAGAGATTTTGGCTATGGCATCAGTGAGCCGTTGTATCAAAGCCAATGATTTCCTTCTGGTGGAAGGAAATGTTCCATTTTCATAAGCCATTGCTGTAGGGTTTTCTTTTTGCTTAATTGAAAATACACATTGTTTAAGTGAATCTATGGATCATAGAGTTAAATTTTTCTTTTTACCCTTATAAAAAGATAAATACATGATAGATGATAAATAGATAGATAGATGATAGATGGAGAGTCAGATAGAAAATAGGTACATAATCTATAAACGCAGTGACAGTGGTGGTCTCTAAATTCAGATTGCCTGGGTTTAATTCCCTGCTCCATTACTTAATAATTGTGCAAACGTGCATAGATTAGTTCATCTCTCTCCACTTCAGTTTCCTAGATTTTAAAATGCATTTCATGACAGTAATTATTCAAGTTATTTTGAAGTCTACTCTGTAAGCACTAAACTAAAGGCAACAGTAGCCCATTTATTCTTAACTTTTTCTCTTATGTCATTGTGAAATTAATTAAACAAGGAGACCATTAGACTGAGGTGGTTCTAATCCTTAACAGCCTACCAAACCAAACTTAAGCCTGTAAATGACTCAAGGTTAAGAAATCAAAACCTAAAGCCAGCCAATCAGAATACGCCTGCTCAGGTATAGTTCTTTATAACCTAGCTCCAAAACGCCTTTTGCCTCATAGAAGGAAAGTTAATCCTGTAACAGTCAATTTGCCTTTGCTCAGGGTAACTTCCTTATTCTTGTCTTTTTCTTGTATATAAAACTTTTTCACTTTATAGAGCTCCTCGGAGTGCCTTTCTACTTTTTAGATTGGATGCTGCCAGATTCATGAATCATTAAATAAAAGCCAACTAGATCCAAAAATTATGTGTCTGTGAAATTTTCTTTTAACAATATAAAGTGAAAGACAATAGAAGTGTACATTTGTAAATATGACACACATTTGAATTTGAATGGTCAGCATCAATCAGTGGGGTACCATAGAACTAAATGAAAATTTAAAAGTTCTCTAATGTTTTAGCCTTGTCACCAGCTTCATATATTCTCCTTTTCTTTCTCTTTCTACAGCTATTCTGACAACATTTAACTATCTGCCCCTCTTTGCCCAGGCTTCATTCTTTCCCTTTCCTCAGGACCCTGGAAGATAAGCACGGGTTTGTCAATGAATGTTTTTCTAGCACACACAGTGTCCTCTCTGAAATAATTGAGTAACGTTTTTTTCCTTACATCTCATTACTTTTAGAATAGAATCATTTTTTGCTTAAGCTCTCTGTTAGGGGCTTGAGAGGACCAATGAAGAACACTGCTTTTTCTCCCTCTGAGAGCTGAAGCATCTCAAAATTACTCAAAAGGAAAAGTTAGTTGAGAGATCAAAATATCTCCTTTATCATTTGACAAAACTGACATTGAAAGGACTCAGAAGTAGACACAGTTACCCAAACGTATCTGGGCTCTTGGATCTGTTGATATAATAAAAGAGGATAGGGCTGGACACACTCTCTGAGGGCAGGACCTGACCTCTCAATGCCCAGTTTCTTCTTCTACACTCATCACCAGATTAAGACACTCCTCGTTCCCTAGGGAGCAGTGAATTGGGAAGTGGACAGGAGCCTAGAGTGCTATGCTTGCAGTCCTCCCTGAAGATCTGCTATTTGCAAGAACCATTATGAGAGGGATGAAGCTTTCGTTCCCAACGCTGGTTCAAGTCTGATTTCTCTTACTTGATATTCAGGGTCCCATATATTACTTAAATGAACGACATATTTCTAATTCTTTTTTATTCTTGGTGGTGAGGAAAATCAATATAAAATAACAAATTAAAATTATTCTAAATAATTATCTAATATCTCTCATATCTACAACTTTGGCTCAACAAGTTCGTCAGCCCAATTTCTCAGAAATATTTTGTAAAAGAACTAATACCCCTGGGACTAGACCATTTAAAACAACTATAAGCGAGTTTCATGAACAGAGATACAAAGTTGTTTTATTATATCATACATACCAGCAAATCAAATTAATGAATATTTGTTGATTCTCTACAGTCTGTAGAACATAGTGCTAGGTGTTGTAGGAATACAAAAATGACTTGCGATGAAGGTCATAAATACTTGGGATGTTTGATTTTTAAAAAATCAGCAACTACGAATTTAATTGGAGATATAATGCACAAACACAAAAATTTAAGCAGCAATGCCAGAAGTGTATATCTTGTCAATAACATTTTATAGAAGTTGTTGCTACACAAAATCATATTAATTTCCAAAACAGAGTCTATAACAGTAGCTGTGCATACAATGGAGGAGGTGATCCCTCTGGGAAATTGAGGCTCTCTAGAAGAGGAAGTCGTGGTAATGAAGAAAGAGATACAGGAAAAAAAAAAAAAGAAAGGAACGAAGGAAAAAAAGGAAGGAAGGAAGAGCCAAGGTGCTCACATGTTTTAGAATGAAATAAAAAAACCCTAGAATTGGGAACAAAGTAGTTAGGAGATCAATTTTTATTTATTTTTTGCTGAGAAAGATTAGCCCTGAGCTAACATCTGTGCCCGTCTTCCTCTATTTTGTATATGGGACACCACCATAGCATGGCTTGATGAGAAGTGTGTATGTCCTCGCCTGGGAACCGAAACTGCGAACCCCAGGCCGCCGAAGCAGAGAGCGCGGATTTAACCACTAGGCCACCAGGCCAGCCCCAGGAGACCATTTTGACAGATACTGAAAATTAAAGGCTGAAGAAATAAAGCTGTCAAATTGTATTTGGTTCAAAAGGTATGCTAAATATCTGAACTTACCAGACAATGAGGATTTAGGGTAGATTTTCTTTTTTTCCATTGCATAGTGATACGATCAAAGGAATTTTTAAAAATTTAATCTGATGGTTAGGGAGATAAATAAACAACTTCATGAGGCATTATCTCTTTTGGGAAGCTTTCCCTACACAATGTTCTCTCCTCCCTACTCCGCATTAAGTGAGCTATCTCTAAGTTCTGACTGCATCCTGCATATCTTTGGAGAGTGTTACTTTATCAGATTGAATGTCAATTGCTGGTATAACAAAGTGATTGTGAATAATTCTAAATAGACAAGATCCTTTGAAATGTACTGACATCTGGAAGTTTTTCTGTTGTGATTGATCCTGTATCAAAGTTGTAGATAATTATAGCTGTCAGTTATCTTTGGACAGGAAAACCAGGGGCCTTGGGAATGGAGAAAGGCTACTGTTGAGTTGGGCAACAGAATAAAAAGCGTGGAGAGGAGAGAGATCATCTATCATCTGTACTTTAATAAATTTGCTACTAAACTTCAAATCACAGCCTAGGAAGAAACATCAGATAAATGGTGCCCAAATTGAATTTAACAACTGAGAAAAAGCAAAGCATCCCCTGACATCTGAGAGCTGGCCTGGCGCCATCAGTCAGGTCTTGGTGTGGCTGCAAGCTGGTCTGGGACCCACAGCTAGGTGTCACTGTTCTCCTCTTGAGCATAAACTATTTCACAGACTGTCAAATCAGACAAGGCGACTTCATGACCATGATGGATCAAAGAAAAAACATGGCCCCTCTATAATTATGTCTGAACACAGATAAAACATGAACATTGTGCAAACCACCAACATGACCGACATCTCTCTATGCTGGCTGTTGTTCCTTTACTAACTACAGTTTCAGTCTCAGGCTAAACTTCCTATCTTCTAGATAAAGTTTATTAAGATACCCAATCACCATAGTACCCTCACACCATGACAGCATCCAATCTGTAGCAAAGCCCCACTTCCTAAACCCTCCTCAACTCACATAACAGAAGCCCAAATCCTTCTAATACCTTCTTACTGAGACACCCCACAGTTCCCCATGATGTGTATTCTCCCTCGCTTCAATTTGTAATAAACCAACTTGTTCGACTGCAGGCATATTCTTGGTGATCTTTCAGCTGGAGGGCATTGACACAACTGTCATCCATCCGACCCACTGCTGGTTTTACTTTGCATGCTAGGTGACATGCTGTTACTTTTAATGTGCTAAAAATAGAAAATGTATAATATTTTCACACTGAAACCTCAATACAAAGCTTCCCCTTGAACACACAAATTGGTGTCTGCTGTACAAGCAAGAAGTGAAATGAAAATATAAAACTAAATAACATTAGGAAGAGAAACGTCCACCATTATCTCGGTTATTTCAAATACACATCTAATGAGAGGTGCATCCATAGCCATCCATCATGATTGTCTCCTTCTGCATTTTTACTCTCAGTGTGCCTGGTGGATTTTTAAAAATCAATTATAGTTTTAGTCTCTGAAAAATGATCCCTTACTAGGGAAAACTTATTGTCATGTTTGCGATATATATTTTTGTTATTTTTCTTTGAGAGCGGAAGAAAATTATTGTATATTCTTTAATATAGAATGATTTATTTCTTCATTTCACTAACAAAAATACTTTTGGATTGAAAAAATTATTCTGCATATTGCTATACCAGCCTCTAATAATTTATATGATTTTTATGCTGAACCAATTGATGAATTTACATATTTACCCTTTTATAATTTTTGTTCACATCTGAATTTACCAATGTAATGTCCTACTTGATTCATTACACATATTTTATAAACTGTTACTCCTTTGTGTGAATCTCAAACAAGATTCAGAGGGAAAAATCCTATTTTTTCATACCTAACAGAATTTGCTTACTTTTTTGCATTTCCATGTATTCGTAACCGAGCTGTGTTGGCCTGTCAACAAACTCTAACATATGTTGAAATATTATCCTAAACTAACAATAATGTGTTTAAGTTTACTGACTTGGATACACCACTCTTTTTGCTTACATATAACATCATATCAACAAATTTAAGTCATTCACAGGTCAATGAAGCTGGTCTTCAGACTTTGCAATTGATACATTTGAGGCAGAACCACAGAATTGACACCATCCAGAATACAACAAAATATAGTAGAATATTAGTAATTTAAATTTAAACTATGGCCATCTGTAAGGCAGCAAAAAAAGTAGTTATAATCTCAGATTGCACTAGTTTCTTAGAATTATTTTTAATGTAATTGGATGGTTTCCCGTTTCAGTGAGTTTGCGTGAATAGTGGGAACAGAGGTACTAGCAATCTTTCCAACAAAACCTTATATGTAAAGTCTTGGAAAGCAGCAGATTTTTAACTATTTAGTGTCAGGAATCCTATACAATGATTTCAAAAATCATCGAGAAACACAGAGCTCTTGATGATACATGTATCAATATTTGCTGCATTAAGTATTAAAACAGAATTTTTAAGTATGTTATTAATTCATTTAAAAATAGCAATAATAATCTTATTACATGTTAACAAATATAACAACAAAACTGTATGTTTCTAAACAAAGAATACAGGGGGAAGAGTAGTATATTTTTGCAAATCTCTTTAATGCCTGGCAACCTATATATTGCAATATGTGGCTTTGGTTGAAGCAAATGAAGAAATACATAGACGTCTAGTTGGCAAGGAGAATGATGTTAACAGTTTTTTCACAGAATTGTGAATATTCCTTGTTTTACCCCACTAAAACTCACAATGACAAGTTGCAATATGAAATCTGAAATCATATCAATTAATTTTTTGTACTCTGCTGTATCATAACCTATTGGTGGTTTCAAGGTAGTTTGTCCTTGTAGTTTGAATAGTTCTTTTACCCATTGCAAGATTTTGCTAACATCATGCATTGGTCATTTAGAAAATATTGGTTCACTCAGTTATGTAGATCATCCACATGTTAACAAATTTCATTATGTATATCAAAAATTGCATTTGTCAACATCACTGGCAAGCTCATCAGAAAATTCCTTGAGTTTTGGGAAAACTGATGATGGCAAATACACATTTTCCAAATTCTGATTACCCCTTGAAAGCTCAAGTTTTATCATTGGCTTCAAATTCTACTACTTATTTTCCTTGAAATGATACTTTTATGAGAAAATGTGTCAGATACTCAGGTCTGAATAACCAGAGTTTGGTTATCAGTTGTTTTTTCAAGAGAAAAAGTTGTTCCATAGCAAAGCATTTAGATCAGCTCACAACTCAATCACACAAGTGCTTTTTCTGGAGACAACCATCACACTTCAGTAGGAAGCATAAGTGTTTTATGTGTCCTTTCCATTTCAGCATCCAGAATATTAAAAGGACAAGTACTTGATAGAGAAGATGTGAAAAAATTTAAAATTCTGCCATGTGAGATCTTCCTCAACTGCCATAGGCAACATTTTCCACTACTTCCTTTATTTTTCTATTTATTCTTCTACTGCATAGTGTCCAGGCCTGTAATGTATAATTTACCAAGTATATGTAGTATGGTAATCACATATGTGTATACATACATACACAATGTGTGCCTCCTCATAAAATGCTAAGTTTCTCAAGGTTTTGGATAATTCTATTCATTTTTTTTTTAATTAACACTTAGTAAATCCTTTGGCAGATATTAGGGCTGTAGAAATGAGAAAAAAAAAAACATGCATAATTATGCTTTCTACAACAGCTTTGTTAAATACTGTGCAATAAACCATAAAGATCCTTGTAGGACTCTATGGAAAACAGTATGAGAGTTCATCAAAAAATTAAAAATAGAACTACCACATGATCCAACAATTCCACTACTGGGTATATTTCCAAAAGAATTAAAATTAGGATCTCAAAGAAATATCTGCACTCCCATGTTCATTTCAGCATTATTCACAATAGCCAAGATATGGAAACAATCCAAATTTCCATCAACAGATGAATGAATAAAGAAAATGTGTTATATACATATAATGGAGTATTATTCAGCCTTATAAAAGAAAGAAACCCTATCGTTTGCAACAACATGGGTGAACCTGGAGGACATTATGCTAAGAAGAATAGGCCAGTCACAGAAGGACAAATACTGCATGATCTCACTTACATGAGGAATCTAAAGTAGTCAAACTCATAGAAGCAGGGAGTAGAATTGTGGTCACCAGGGGTGAAGGGAGGGAGAAATGGGGAGTTGCTGTTCAATGGGCATAAAGTTTCAGTTACGCAGATTGAACAAGTTCTAGAGATCTACTATACAACGTAGTGCCTACACATAATGATAAAGTATTTTGCACTTAAAAAATTGTTGAGAAGGTAGGTCTCATGTTAAGCATTCTTACCACAAGAATAAAAGGACAAAAAAATGTATGTAAATTAACCTTACCAACATATTAAATAACACAGTGCATGTATTTTTAAAAAGAGAGAGAAAAGCATCAAGTCCACCAGAGGAAAAAAGACTTAATTCCTGCTGTCTGACTATTGGTAGACTTTTTGTTAGAAACAAAGATTTCAGAAAAGCATATAATATTACCTTCAAAATTCTGAGGGAAATAGTCTATTAATTTAGAATTTTATACCCAGACAAACTATGATTTAATAGTGAGGGCATAATAAATATTTTCAGATATACAATGATAAATAATCATACTAGTAATCAACAAATGCTCTTCTAGACATAAAATTCCCACATAGTTTCATTTTATTGGTGAATAAATTGAGCCAAAAACAGGTTAAGTGACTTTCCCAAGGTAGTACAGCTATTAAGTGGCAAAGCAAGAATTTGAAACCACATATTTTCTAGATACAGAGTCTATGTGTTTAACATAACACTAGAAGATCTATTAAAGGATACTTACCAACAATAAGAAAAATCAACTTGGAAGCAAGGCATTAAGTGCAATATGATCAGGCTATCTTTATGGAATGTTTCCATCTAACATATCATCTTGCTGATAAAAAATCTTTGTAGTTTAACACTATGTTTTATGTCTCATTTCAATGAAATATAATGTATATTTCCCACTGAGCCTTTACGGTTCTTGCTTATATCATATTCTACATGAAAATCTATGAAAAGAGAGCTCTGGAAAATGATAAGTAAAAGCTAGTCTTTTGAAGACATAAATATAACAAAACATGGGCCCCCATCTGGCCAGTCTGCCTAGAGACACATTCAAAGGAAACCACAGATCTCATTCCAGAAATCTTGAGGCATATCATTCATCTACAATGTGAGCTTTCTTAAAAAGGCCAGACCAAGAGTTTTACATACTTTAATAGATAAAATATTTCCAGAAATCATCTCTATACCTTATTTCCATTTTATATAGAGAAGAAAGATTTAAATATATGGAAAGACAGAAACAGACACACAAGACTACACAAAACAAGATACCAAGAGAAGGAAATCCTAGTCCCTGATGGTTTTCTAGTTCTCAGAACCAGCCTGCCATATGGTCTAGCTTCACTCTCTGCCCTTGGGTTCCACAAGATGCTTCTGTGGCCTGTTTTATGGGGAAAGAGACACGGGATGATTTGATAATTCCTTTTAGAAAAATGACTCCAATTGTAGCCAAGCAAAGGCACAGTAGCTAAAGGGATAAATGAAGGTCCGGGGACTTTTGTAAAAGTTAGGAACATGATTGTATGTGATATGAAAGATTCAGTAGAAAAAAAGTAGCTGATGGCAGGAAAGTAGTAATTGCCAAAGGAGTCAAGTCATTAAGAAAGCCAGAAGGCATGGGATCTCGATCTTTCACGGAGAGATTTGCCTCTGGTAAGAGAAGCACTCAGGATGAAAAAGATGAGTGTGTAGGTAGGACATAGAGTTTATTTTGATCTGACCAGTGGCAGAGGAGAGAGCTATTTCCTGGTAGCATCTATATTCTCCATGAAACATGATATAAGTAATTGGCCGTAGACGGGAGCAGTAGGAGAGATGGATGGGATGTTAGCAGAAGCAAAAATGGATAGAATAATCATGATACAAAGTGAATTAATAACCTTACTGGAAAAACACAGATGGTTTCTTTCCATTTGAGGTTAGAGATTATAAATATATAGTAATAAAAATCGGTAAGCTTACTACAATATTCTCCGGAAATTCTTAACTATAATTTTAGGTATGAAAAAGACAAACAACTGGGTTCATCCAGTTTTGTGCAGTGATGGGGAAAAAATGGGCAAGAAATTGAAGCACATATGCAAAAGCATAATTATAATGAGGGACTTTGGAATCTGAGCTGAAAAAGAGAGAAATGAAGATAGAAAACCAGACATCTGTGGATCAACAGATTGAAGAGCTCAATGACTTAGAGCACTGTTTGCATGGAGAAGTTAGAGAAAAGGAGGAGGAATTATATCGTAGGTGTGATCAGAAAGTGAAGCTAAAAGGACTAACCCAGGAGCTCCATCTGGCCCTCCTGCCTGTGAACTCACTTTGAACTCGCTCTCGGCGCTTTGGACTCTGACCCACGAATTTGACTCCCAACTTCTAATTAGTTCTTTTTTGGTTTTAGTGTGCTTAGTCTACCCTTTATATGCATACACAGAATTCACTCTAATTAGTTCTAAAAGAAATAGATTGAATAAGAGATACTGAGAAATCATAGAACTAATGGATGGCTGAGAGAAATGTTCTAGGCTGAACTTCCAGGACCAGTTTTGAGAATCACACCACTGCTCCTTGGTAAAGACAAAGACACTGCCATGCTACAAAACCCCAAATGTCGCGACCATCAGGCAGCTGCCACCAGCACCCCCAACACCCAGTTCAGCAAATTAGATGTGCCTTATACTACTACCTGTTTCCCCAGGTAACTCATTTTTCATTCAAAGTCCACGATGCGTGCATTTGATCAGTGGAAAATAAGCTTCGTGTTTGCCCTCTACGGTCCTGGAAAATTAGAAAGGTAGTACTTTATGATTCCGTGATGGGCCTGACAATGTGGAAACTACCAAAATGTAAGAAGGATGTGCAAAAATATTTCAGTAGATTTAATAGGGCTCAATGGGAAAAGCCTGGGTTACTTCTTCTAATACTAAAATCTTATTTTCCATGTTGTAAAGACTTTGATCTATAAATAATTGTACACTTATTTATATAGTACTAAATACAGAAGTGTTCAATAATGAGAAATTTTTGGAAATGAAGTTACAAAAAGAAAAGGAGAGATAAATATGTGTTATTCTAAACTTCTGTCCACTCAGACTAGGCATACAGATTATTTTTTTAAAGTCATTACTTTGCCAAAATACTTCTAAAACTATTTTTCCTACTGTCAAATGACTATTTCATAACTTCAGTAGTTTAAAATATTTCAGATTGAAATGTGTAGAAGTGCTGTGGCATACTCACTGTGACAGAATCTCTAGGATCCAGAAAGAATGATACCAAATCATGATACTAACCTGTAAATAAAAATATTAGTTTCAAATTCTGAAGCCAGGCCACCAAGTGAAAAAGAAGTTTGAAATCTTTAAATTTTACAAATGTTTCTTTTTACCTCACTTACCAAATACCTGAGATGAATGCACATTTTTAACCTAAATTTACATCATAATTACCTCAATTCTGGATCACGTTGCCTCCATACAACTGTTAACACACTACTGAAGAGAAGTTGGAGAAACACTTCTGGTAAAACATTTCTTTACACAAGATAGAGAAACCCTATAATTTTCAGTGAAATGATTATATAAAGTCCTACCTATAATTTTATTTAATTGTACATTTTTACTTCATTTTCTCAACCTAGATCCCTTTGTTTTTTTCCATCCCTGTCTCAAAAGGAAGACAATGAAACCATCTACAAAGCAAAATGTTCAAGGATATTTGCATAGTGAACCAATTTCAATTTGTGTCTAAGATTACAGTATTTCAAACTATTAGCAGAGAAGTTAAAGCTCATTCTAGCAACTATGTTCCATAGATACAGAGAGGTCTCCTTTTTCAAATATTGACCATAAAAGTATTAGTCATGGGCTACATATCAGTAAAATTAGTGAGAAGACTCTACATAGTAACCAGAAATAATATGCTATATGGCAACAAATGCAAATATAACCTTACAGATTACCATTAACACATATAATTGGTATTAATAGTGGATCTAAGCATTAAAATTCTGTTAGGAATCTTTTCACTGATGTTGCTAAATAGAGGGAGTGTGATGGTTAAGAATGCGGGTTCTGGAGTAAGATTCCTCAGTTCACATCCACCTCTACCAGTACTAGCTATGTGAACATCATCAAGCTCTTTAACATCTCTGACTTCTGTCTCCACATCTCTAAGGTAGGATAATGTAAGTACCTCCCTGATAGAATTGTTGTGATGCTTAAATAAGAAAGTACAGATAAAAGACATTAACCAAGGGCTGGCACATTGTGATTTCCCTACACAGGTTGGCTTTTTCAATTAAATGTCTATATTATAGAAATATTATTGATAGTATAGATGAAATTAATCAATGACTCACAAATTTTTCCATTCATATCTTCTTGACCAGATAAAGATAAAACTATATCTTCAACGGACATTCAGTTAAAAATCTGAATGTTTTAGTCATACTACTCAAAAATTCTAGAGCTTTTGCTGAAGTTTGATTAATCATCTACATCAGGAATTGGCACACTTTTTCTGCAGAGGGCTAGCTAGTTAGCATTTTGACAGTTTCTGTCACAGTTACTGAACTCTGCTGTTGTAGTATAAAAGCATCCATAGACCACACTTAAACAAACGTGAATGGCTGTGGTCCAGTGAAACTTTACTAACAGGCAGCAAGCCAGATTTGACCCATGGGTGTAGTTTACTGATCCTTTCTCTAGATAGTTAATAAAATGAAAACAGAATCTTCAAATATTTTAACCCCATTTAAGCTTTACTGAGGAAAATACCCTCAATTAAGCTACTTGAGTATCATGATTTCACTGTCTGTGAGTACATGTATCCAAACCCTGAATTCTCTTTTAAATAAAGTGAATATACACAGCAGTTAGAAAATTTGTAACAAGTAGTTTATCGTTGCAAAGAGGAGATATGACAATTGACAAGACTGAAAAACTACCTCTGACTCACCAGATAAATAAGATGAAAGTAATCACAGGAGCTACCCTCATATATTTCTCTCTCTGCTTACCACATGAAGATCAATGTATTATTAATTGGAGAATAACTCCTAAGATAACGTTATGATAAAAATTCCTAACTATCAGTTGTAATGTTTTCTAAAATGAAAAGCCAGTGAATCTATCCAGTCAGAGTCTGAGTTAGAATCCACGGTCAGTGGAGTGCTGAGCTCACTCACGCAGTCACTGATTCGCTGTGTCTTTCAAGCACTATAACTATAGTTTTGCAGTGTCTTAAAAAAAAAAAAACTAAAATAAGGATGACACCAGTCATCCTGAATTCCAACCCCCAGCACACGTCTGTGCACTAAGAACTGGTGCCTACCTACCTACCCATGGTCTCCACATTCCAGTGACCATCCCCTGGACCAAACCTTCTGAATTGTTGAAAGCCGACTTTTGGACTGTTGGACTCCTGCCCAAGTCTTCCACTTTGATAGGATACAACCAGGAGCCTGTTACACCTCCTCCCTCACAGTGACCTCCTGGCCCTTTCAACTCATCCCTGATCTCTAGTGGCTTTTCTCTTCTCTTCTAGTTTTCCCTCAAGCCAAGCTAGACGTAGAGGCATCTGATATTTCTGTCTCCTGTTAAGTAAGACAGCACTAACAAATCTCAGATATGATAGATAGATAAATAGATATAGATAGATAGATAGATGATGGATAGATAGAGAGATAGAATTATATATAGAGAGAGTACTACAAAGAAATTGCTTCAATTCAATTCTCTAATCTACTTTGCATATATGAAACACAATGCAAGACAAAAAAAGAGAAAGAAAATTAATTACTTCATTGTAGATGCTATTAATGGAAATCCAAGGAAATCTGTCTACAATCCCACGTAAAATTGAATGAAAGATGTTTTTTTCCTCACTCCTTTTCTAGTCATTGTCCATGTTCACATTTAATGAGTACACACTGTATTGACATTTAGAAATATTTGAGAGGCTACATTTTCGCATATATCTCCAGTTTGCTATGGCCTCTTTTTGTCTTACAGCACTATCTAACCCTTTTATCTCACCTCCACTGCTCAGCATTAACTGCCATTTGTGGATTCCTCCCCCTGCTCTTCGTGCACATACAATAACGTTTACAATGAAGACACGTGTAAAAGAATGCCTTGTCATTTGTATTTAAAAAGTGGGAACTTAATGGTTTACATTTCTGTTGTTCTTGAATTTCTCACCTGCAAATGCAGCAAGAAACTAATTCATGGTCATTTACAATGTTTTAATTCCACATGTCAATTTACATGTGTGAAACAACTCAACCCAAAAAAAAAAGACAATCTTTCCACTGCAGAAATCAAAATATCTGGTTACCAAAAAACCCGAGTTCCTACCATCACTGCACACACATATACAATTATTGCATTTTAAGGAGTGTTTTCTCTAATATTATATATTTATAGCTGAGTAAAATGCATATATAAAGCCAATGACATTATGACTCACTTTATGGATAACAAATAAAAAAGAGTCACATGTGATCTAATCCAACACTGCTCCAAGTATGGTTCACGGACCATAGGTGGCCGACAAATTGTTACCTGTTTGCAACAAATTAAGTATAGAAATTGAGTGTTTAGAAACATTTATGGTAATTTGAAGATTAAGATTATGTCTGTTGAGTCTAACGAGAAAAATACTAGATTATATTTATTATGTTTTGTTAATTTCATTTCTCATCTACAATAAATTAGGGGGAAAAGAACTTGTCTTGCACAACAGAAAGTTTGAGATGCACCACTCCTTAACAATAGTCATTAGGCCTTTGTCTTCACATTATACACTGCTTTTCACTCTTTTAAAACCTCTGCTGTACTATCATAAAACAACCGATTACGGGGTATTTATTTTAAGTGTCTACTACATGTTGGGCACTATGGAAAAGCATAAAACATGATAAGGCAAGTCTAAAATCTGGTTAAGGCAGTAGAACAAAGATGGAGGAAACAATTAGGAAAATCAAGGAGTTTGTAAAGAAGACCTAACGGTGGGCTATAGGTAAACCATCATCACCAGAAGCAGTTGAAAGTCCTCTCAACATCTTACTGTACTATCTCCAGCTAACAAAGGGCACAGAAAATTAATTGCTTTGATATTCATTTGCCACGTGCTTTTATTTAATCTAAGACACTATTCCAACAGACGTCAAGATTGTGGACATTTCAGCAAAATCCTCTTGTGAAGCCTGTCTTTTTTTTTCTCATCTATCAACAGGACTATTAAAGCAGCAGTCACAGAAAAGCAGAGCTGAAGAGTCTCAAATCATTTATAACTTTGAGATAAATAAAATGCACTTTTGAAAGCTTCCTACAGGGCCGGCTCCGTGGCTTGGCGGTTAAGTGTGCGCGCTCTGATGCTGGCGGCCCGGGTTCGGATCCCGGGGGCGCCCCGAGGCACCGCTTCTCCCTCCAACGTGGGGCCGAGTCCCACGTACAGCAACTAGAGGGATGTGAACCTATGGCATACGGCTGTCTGCTGGGGCTTTGGGGGGAAGGAACTGAATAAATAAAATCTTTAAAAAAAAAAAAAAAAAAAAGAAAGCTTCCTACACCTCGTAATAGATTTCACTTCACCTCATCAAATAATGAAAAGGGAAAACGAAGCCCTCTTCTTGACAACAATTTGGACTCAGTAAGAATGTACTAAATCAGCTGCCCTAGGACAAAAACGTATTTGTCATCCCACAATAGACGGGAGCTGACAGATCTAAGAGGGGTGAGCAGAATGCTCTTATTGTTTATGCTCAATACCTCATAGCTTTATCCTGAGGCTGAAGCCACCTGGTGTTCTCTGCTGTACACACACAAGACTGACATTTGTTTTAATCTATGAAAAAGCATAGACGTCATAGTGGCAATGAAGCCCCAATGGTCCTTTAGCTATTTAAAGGCTTTACTGACATCACCAGATAGTAGCAAAAATAGAGAGATGTTCGAAATCAATTTCATGTTTTAAAATATTCCTAACAGTCAGCATTCTGCTGATGACAGGAATTACAACAAAATCACATGTAAACAGTATGAGATTTGACAGTATTTTTTTAAAATTTGCATGAAATTCCTTTAATTTAATCACTTTACTTCCACGCTGTCTTTCACTAAAGTATGTTCCCAGTAAGTTTTGAAGTACATTTTTTAGCAACAGAGAAAAGGCTTACTTTTACACTCATACGAACCATCTAGTATGTATTTAGGTCTATACAACATGAGAGAATTTGATTTTTAGCCCTCCTTTTCCTTTACTCAATTATTTACTTTCAAGAATAGAGCTGGGTGCTGGCCCGGTGGCGCAAGTGGTTAAGTGCGCGCTCTGCTGCGGCGGCCCTGGGTACGCCGGTTTGGATCCCGAGCACGCACCGACGCACAGTTTGTCAGGCCATGCTGTGGCAGGCGTCCCATATAAAAAGTGGAGGAAGATGGGCATGGATGTTAGCCCAGGGCCAGTCTTCCTCAGCAAAAAGAGGAGGATTGGCAGATGTTAGCTCAGGGCAGATCTTCCTCACAAAAAAAAAAAAAAGTAGAGCTGTACATTTAAAATTGAGATAACCTAAGTATTAACTCCTAAGTTCTGTATAGACTGTGACCTTCATCCAAAAGCTATACCACTGAATGTCAGAAAATAAATGCAAGGAATAATAATGTGATAAGCATTTTTTTGATATGGATCATGGTGGAGGCAATATTACAGGAGGCATGGATTTTAGTAAAATTTTCAAGAAATGTCAAGTAGTTATGCCTGAATGATTTTTAAAGCTAAGTTATTCCTATTACAATAATTCCAGAAGTTCATTATTGCAATATCTTAATTATTTAATTAGGGAAGAGTATACTCTAGCATAAGATCCATAACAAATTTAACTTGATTATCATATGTTGACAAAGTTTTATGCCAGGATCTTTCTTTGACACTTAGGTATCTTTTCAGAACAAAAAGAATCAAATATATAAAAGGAATTGGCTAACAAAGTAATTTGATCAACTGCATAAATAGTATCCTAGTCAGAGAAAAATTTCTGAAGCCTTCCTTGATCCCTGTCCCTATTCTCTGGCATTCCAGTTGTAAGCCTGGCTGTCACCGTCAGTAGGCTGTGAGAGTCCCTTTTTATCTGTGTGTCCCTAACACAGTGTACAAAGCCTCATTGGTATACAGTAAATATTACATAAGCATTTGAATGAATCAATCAATTGAAGCTTTCTGTTTAGACTTTAGAAAAGATCAAAATTTCTAATTGGCAAAGAAACAATAAAATACAACCCCACTGTACTTTGGGGGTTTAGCAGAGGCCGGTATATAATGGAGCTGTGACCAAAGATTGGAGACAAAACTAAGAACACAAACACTAGGGAGAAGATAGAGACAAAACTAAGGAAATTTTATTAGAGAGACAACTAGTCTAGAAATATGACTGCTTCCAAACTTCCAAGTAACAAATCAACTATTGAGCTATTTTCTGTTAAAACTGCTAAAGCTTATAGAGACAAAGGGTTAAAGGCACTCGACAATGACCTATTTTAAGGAAGAATTTGTCAACCGCCATTTAAAGGGCAAGAGACGGCTAGGATTTTATCCCTAACAAGCTCAACCTGCCAGCTGGTGGCCACCGCCCTGAGTTGCAGACATTTGGTCATTGCAGTGCTTTGGGCTGTTTGTAAGGAACTGTGCTCCAAATCCCACCCAAACAAAGCAATGGAGGTGATACGAGTTCTTGTACTCCATAAGAACACACCACCACTGCCACCACAAACCCACAAAAAAAGAAAAGATTAAAAAGCAAACAAAATTTGTTTCATTATCTGTACTAAAAAAGAAGTCTGGTCTAAAATGAAATTTTGGAAAAAATGAAGATCGCATTCAGTGCTTGGCTCGTCCTCTTCCTGTATCCCTCTCCTACAGTTACCAGTAAAATCAGTGCCGTCATTCAGCCCAATTCCCCTTCTGACCACACCTTACCTTAGCACATCTGCTGTGGGCTTGAAATCATCCCTTCTATTCTAGCAGAGCTCCCACTACTTTGAAAACTCACATGTCCAAAATTCCACAAGGGTGATGCCAAGTGTACACTTTGTTAAAATGCCATGACCTAGAATGAGGCCTGGCACAATAAAAATGTATATAATAAGTAAATAAATTATTGTAAACTATTTTGTTTCTTTGTGTATGATGCTAAGAATGTATGCATTTTAATAAAGGAGTCTCATTTTTGAAAAATGTGTTTCAACATACTAGTTGCTATGATGTTAATGAGTGATGTTTATAAATTGTTGAATTAAATATATACAGGAGTATGCTCATTACTTTTTGCTGTTGTGGTTTATGCTCCAGAAATCTTGAAAAAAACAAGAACATTTATAAACTACTAGAATATTAGACCTATTCTCCATAGTCAAGAGTCCAATTAGGCATTTGTTCAAGAGTAGATGTGATAAAGATGGTTCAAGAAGAAAAGGATGGGCATTTTCATTAAGGAAAAGGGCTATTTCAGAAAGTAGGTCTAATTTACCAAGAAGCCAATCAGGCATCCATTGCTTTCGGTTCCTATAAACGGTGCCCAAACATCTTTCCTGAACTGGGCAAGATCAAATTAATCACCCTACTATTTCTCAGCTTGAAGCCAAGGTCAGCATTTTAAGGTCAATTCTGGGCCTTTATTCAGTTACCAAAATTGACAGTTCCTTGAGAAATCCAGAGGCATGCTTCAAAGTGGAATTGAGATTTTGAACAAGTCTTTTAAGTTTCTCTGTCATCACTTTCTATAGCATTTTCAATCACAAGTTTAGAGTCATCATATTTGATATGAAGGTTGATGAGATATATCACACCTGAATGAAACAGCTAAGGAAAGTAAAGATAGAAAAAAATTAAGTGTGTTAGAGAAAGGAAAAATGGAGAGAGAGAGAGAAATGCAATTTTATAGATTAAGTCAATAAAATGTTTAGGAATTTTAGGTATATAAAATTAATGTGAGTAGAATTTTTTTTAATTTTTTGCAATAGAAATGAGCAAAAACACTGATCTTGATTCAGCTTCAGCTTCCTATGTTTGACATGCAATACTGAACCGACACACCAGAAGAAATGGAAACTCCACATAAAAACTGCAAAGGAACGGTAAGGTTTCGTTTCCAAACCAAAACATGTTTTTCTCTGAAGAAAAATGGGAAAATCGATTTAATATGCTCTGATAGTCGTCAGGGCTGATCACATAAACATTCTCACTCCCTCTCTGTCCAGATACGTGGACAGATTGCAGTTCCCAAATAACATGAAAGGAGGTGTGCCCAGGAGATTTACGTGGGCTGACGAAATGTGACAAGTGACATACCTATGACATATGTACCTTCTGGATGGAAATTTAAGAGCCAATGTGGGCTTTACTGTGTGTGTGTGTGTGTGTGTGTGTGTGTTTTCCTTCTGATAATAGGTAACAAGAGATGACAGATAGAGCTAGGTCTTGGAGGGAAGAAACAGTGGAGAATTTCCCCCAGCCAACCCAGATTAGTATGTAGCGTGAATCATAAATAAATATTACTATTTTAAGCCACTAAGATTCTGGGCTTGTTTGTTACCAAGCCAGGTCTACCTATCCTGCCTGACACATACAAACAGAGTGTTAATGTTCAGGGTTGACACAGACACAGATTATAGTGGCCATATTAAAGAGTTGGTTCTGGGTAATTGAAGATTAGAAGTTGATATGTTGTAAGTGAGACAAACTTTCCTCTTCTGCTTCCTACCTGTAAGATTTTGGACTTTTTATTCTCCCTAGCGTAGTTTTTCTGATGATTAAATGATCTGCTATAGTAAATATTAGACACAAAATCATAGTCAACACATTTTAATACTTTTTTTCTTTCCTCTTGTGTAATCATACACGTCACCAAGGACTTTGGCTTAAAAAATTAAAATTAGTAATTACAATAATAATATTAAAACATCATATTACATGCAGCATGAATCAAGGTATAACCCATCTTTGGGAGAGGAGGGAGCCTGAATGAAACTTCTGAACTATAATCTAAGCACAGATTTCCTAATATGGGTGTTACAAAAACCAACCAGAGCAATCAAACAGATCATTATTCACAGTGACATTGAGGGCCCAATACATTAAATAAGAGCCAAGTTGCCAGAAATAATTTCCTGAAAATAGAAACTCTTTAAACTTGTGGATAATTCAGGTTTTTATTTTGTTTGTTTTTTCTAAATTAACTAATTCTGCTCTAATATATGCTCATTAGTGTGACTTCTTCACATCAGTGACGTGGACACTTATGTTTTCCTCTACACTCTGTAGCCACTCTATGTGTACATCAGTCATGATTGACTAGGTTAGATCTTGAGGAAAAAACAAGCTCTAAATATGAGTGGCTTAAAGTAAAGATTCTTTATGACAAATGCCATGAATACAATATGCTTCCATCAGCAAAATTCAGTGGGTCTACCTGTTAGTGATAATGGCAATATTAAATATCATATAGATGTTAATATCATATGGTGTTTAATATCGTATTTATACAGACAGTAAAACTTCAAAACAGCGTAGCATGAAAGATTATAGAAATCTGAGTCTTTTCAATCACACTATTATATAGATTACCTTTAATTTCTACCAGTTCTGCAACATGTATGAACTAACGTGTATAAACACGTCTTAAACTAGAGTTCTAGCTGGAATAATCTCATGATTCTTAAATTAGTTTCTTTACATAAAATCTTAGCAAATGTGTTCTAGGCTACAACACATTGAGTCTTGGAATAAAATCAAAGATTAGATTCTAATTAGATTTGATTGAAATCATCGGATGTGCTCTTCTGAAAAAATTTATCAGTCATTTGGTCAAATATTGGGTTGGCAGAGAAGTAGGTTGATAAACTTTTTCACTGATTAGTGATTGAATGGACAAAATTTACCAGCTGTTTTGACACCATACATTCCCCTCTTAACTGATGGTGTGAAACATATTCCAAACTTAAAATTCATCTGAACTATTTTCAGAACAAATTTAAAGTTTATCATAGTATTAAGGCTTTTGTTAACTTACAATGCCTTTTGAGGCATGCCTATTTTCTAGAAAGTTTTTGAGAAATCTATTATTAAATTTGGCCCTATCTATTAAAAATAAGCACTGCTTTTAGATCAAAGTAAGCAAGATTGATTTAAAGTATGATTTAACTTCAGCCTACAGTTTATTTTCTCAGTTGTTTCCGGGTAACTGAACAGATATTCACAAAGAATGCTTAGGAATGCCTTTTCATATAAATGACACCAAAGTGTTGAAAAGAACCCAAGCAGTTCTGAACACATCATCACATCTTCCTTACCCCTCCTCACCCAACTGGTAGAGCACGCACCATGGGACCAAAAATACAGTGACCATTTCGTTGCCATATTTGGAACATACTTACACTAAAAAAGCATTTACTTACTTGAAATTTAAATTTAAATGGGTGTTTTGTATTTTATCTGGAAACCCACATGACGATGCACTTCCTTGAAATACAATAGTGGTCAGGTTAAATAACTGTTAATATTTCTTCTGTTTTCCCTGCCTTAAAATGAATTATTCATTGGTGCTGAGCAGTGCACAAACAATATTAAAGCCAAATCCACATTTTTGTGACACTCCTGACAAACTGCTCCTATATTAAAGAAATAAATTACAAGTCTTATATTGCTCAGCTGCATGGCCCTCATTCCTATTTTTGAGGCATTTCAATCAACCTTGCAATCATCACCAAGTTGTGAGATATTAAATATATATTTTATCTGCCCTGAAGTAGCATTGATTTTGAAACTGTGAAATCTTCTCATTTTTTTCCAGATAATGGTCAAATTGGTCATTTCGGTTATAAATTAGGTTTTTCATGGCTAATGTACTTCCCATCAACACTTATTATACAAGCAGCAATTATGTCATCACAAGGCTCTGGTACAACATGAAGGGAGCGTAGATGTCAGAATTGATGATGATGGGCTCAGAGCCAGCTCATTAAAGGCAATGGTGTGAATAATACAACTGTGCTGCTTTTAAAAGAACCAAATACGTATTATCCACCTATCAGTGCACCAAAGCAGCATCATAAACATAGATCTCTAACTGCAGCCCATTTAAACGAAGAAATGGTGTATATTAATCTATGAAATAGATTTTACCCGGGGGAAAAAATTGTTCTCTCTATTTATGAAAGTTAAAACATTCAGAGAAGCACTTATCAGATGAGCATCCCTGGTACGCAGATGCATTTTACTAATGCTTCCTGCTAAGATGGATAGGCGGTGGTCATAAAAGATGCTATAATTTGTTAGAAATAAAAGAACTAAAAAGAGTAATGTGTATACAGCTTTTTGTAAAGCACTGAGAGTAAATTTTCTAAATTACTGGGCCTCCATGTTTGATATACTTAATTGGAAAGTCATTGATAAAACATGACAACAATTTTATAAACACACATACAAATCATTCAGTATTTTTTTTTAATTTAGTGTTCCCTAAGGGTAAGTTAATAAATCTTTTGGCAATAAATGTATGCTTCAGATCCACCTTTATTTTCAGGATCGTAGGATCCCAATGACAGTTTTTGGTTTGGGAAAATTATTTTAATATTTGAATGGTTTCCTATCCCTTGCATTTTCAACAAGATCAGGAAATTTCAGTTTACATGAATAACTTGAAAACTTACTAAGACAACTAAGAAGACTCTTTTCCATGATACACATCACTTAGTTATCTTTGAAGCAAATCATTTCGTCTATTAAACAGCATCACCTAAGACAGAAGTTAGGGGATTTTTTTTTTCCAGTATTCTCTTATGGAGTTTCTGGGCTCATCTACCTACTGATACCCGATTTACCAATTCCAAGGGTAAATGAAGTTTCACATATTATGAAAAAGTAAGGTAAGAAATATCTACTTATATTTCTGGGGGGTGGGAGGAGAGGTGGCTTTAAATATTCTCGCATACATAGAGTCTCTGAATCTCCACACGACCCTACAAGATCAATGTGCTTATCTGCATTTTTCAGATTAAGACACTTAAAATGCAAAAGATTATGTGTGCTGCCTAAGGTCTCAAAACTGACAAATGGAAGAGAAAATATTTGAACCTAGGATTTCTCATTTTGGGTAAGTGCCTTTCCGTAGGATCTCTGCTGGTCCATGGAGTGGGAGGAAGGTGATGTGGAGTAGGGTGCTGACTTCTGGCTAAGCCAGACTTGTCATATCTTCTTCCTAAAAGAGCATCCACAACATCTCCTCCTCATTTGCCAGTCTTTTTGGATGATATCATCCACATAGACAAGTGGTATGAAATCTAGATGTCAACTTTATTTCCAACCCCTCTCCACCAAATAATCTAATGTTTTAACTCTTGTTCTCTATAATGGTGCCCCCTTTCCCTAGAATAGCCTTGGTCTCTAGCTGTGCCAAATAAAATTTTGCTCATTGCTATGGTCTGTTTGGGTCCTCCTAAAATCGTGTGTTAAAATCAAATGCCCAAGGTGATACTATTAGGAGGCAGGGCTTTTGGGAGGTGCTTAGGTCATGAGGGTGGAGCCCTCAAGCATGGGATTAGTGCACTTTAAAAGAGACCATGGGGATCTCCCTTGCCCTTTCCACCATGTGAGGACACAGTGAGAAGTTGGCAGTCTACGAACTAAAGATGGAGGCTCTCAGCAGAACCCAACCATGCTAGCACGCTCATCTTGGATTTCCAGTGTCTAGAACTGTGAGAAATAAATTTCTGTTGTTTGTAAGGTATCCAATCTGTGGTATCTTGTTATAGCAGCCAAAATGAACTAAGACACTCATATTTTAAAATGACTTCAAATAACATTTCCTTGATGAACCACAGCCTTCAGGCAGAGCCATTCTCTCTCTCTCCCTCTCTCTCTCTCTCTCTCTTTCTGTTTGTGTATGTGCGTGCCGCCAAAGGATTTTGAGTAGTGACACCATAGAAGCCTTTCAAAAGTACAAAATTATTTGCCTTTTTTCAAAACCCTTCATTAGTTCCCTGTTAGCTTGAGGACAAACATACTAACTTTTCAGAATGGCATACAAGGCATGACCCTTGTTTCCCTCTTCAGTGTAATTTCTCAGTAAATATTTTCTTTCACTTAGACTTCACCAAAATCTGTCTTTTTTCTCCAGTCATACTTATCAGTACTTCCTTGGATTTTCTCATGCTGTTTTAAATGATAAGAACCATCTTCTATCTTTGGGTAGAAAAATCTCAAAATCCAGCTCACTCAGAACCTTTTCAATATATCATTTTCAGAATTTGATAAGTCAAGTTGAATAGCAAGGTATTAGTCAATCTTATACTGATAACAACCAAAAGAAAAAAATCTCAATGTCTTACGACAACTTCGTTTCTCAACTCTTTTATGCAAGCAAGCTGAGGGTAGACCGCTAAACTCTTTTCTGTGTATTTTCTCATTCATTCTGGGACTCAGACTGAAGGAAAAATCCCTATTTGAACTCGCCTTTTTCTTGGCAAGAGAAGAAGGACTAAAAAGCTGGAAGAAACACACAATAGGTTCTAAAGTTGCCTCTCAGATTCAGTGCTCATCACATCCAGTCACATGCCATTGGACAAACAAGCCACGTGGACCAACAGAGCATCAATAGGAGGCATTGCAAGTACTATGGCCGTAGTTAAGGATGAATAACCTTTTTATTGGAAAGATGAGTGAATATTTGGAAATAATAATGCAACTGACCTCCTCTTACCCCCTTAATTACATTCATTTGAAAATTTTATCTCTAGAATTTTTCCTCTTTGAATACAAGACTGTGGTTTATTCCACTTTGCATCTTCAGCACCTACTGCAGGGTCTGAAACACAATAGCATTCATTAATTGTTTGCTAAATGTACTATTGGATGGATGAATGGATAAAGGAATAAAAAAAAAAGGAAGGAACAAATAGATATAATATAACATTATTGAATTGTAATTAATTTGTGACAGTTATATCGACATGAACTTAACCAGAAATTCCTTGAAGACAGGTGTTTTATTCAAATTTCTCTCATCCACCTTCCTGAAACCTCTCGCAAGAAGCATGACACGGTGAGAGTAAGTATTCAGAAAACCTTGCTGAGTGATGAGTAAATGAATGAATACAGTGAATAGACAACTGGAGACCCCGTTCATGTAAAATTATCCTCAGATCACTCCTCACTAATTGTTCCTGTCATATAAAGGAAATATGACCCTCAACTACCTGTACTTTAAGAAAACTCTGGAAAACTACTCAAATCTTTGCTCTACTAAACTTAGCTCTAAAAAGCATATTGTGAGTACAAGTTTGGTTTTATATAGATCTATATAATTAAAATTCAAGGAGGAAAAAATGTCTACCTACAAAGAGCATCTCCTTAAAAACAAAGCCCACATATATTTCTGTCCTGTGAAAAATTCTAAAAGGATTATTCTATTGCATTTTCTTAGAACAGCATGGAGTAAAGTGGAAACAGAGGCTTTAACAGCAGTTCAATTATTATCAGAGTGAGCAGAAACAATATTTCCATGTAAGTATATTAAAACTGTGGTGGTTAATTTAGCTGTTAGTGAGAAATCTGGGCTGGGTCATCTTCTTTCATGCAGACATTTAGTTGTCTAGAAAGTGATGATGGTACTATAATTAGTATAGACATTGGCAGTTTGCATTGAAATTGCCTGACTTTGTCATTAATTCCATCCTTGGCTCTCCTGTCCAACTTATGTTCCTTTCAGACTGTCAAATTTAACACCTTACTGAATCTTCCATCACAATTACAGTAATTTTTGCTGCTACTAGTGCACTCTTTTGAATATGATTTTGTCCAACAAGCTAAATTGAGCAACTGTTTAAAACAGAGAAGGCATAATAGGAGGTTCTGAAGAAGGTTTCAGAATACCTGAGATTTACCCTTTTTTAGTATCATCATAAAAAAATAGCCATTTTTTGGAGGAAATATTTACAAAATCTATTCAACAGTTCCATATTTGCTTTAAAAAGGATACAAATATGCTTTTGTCCTGATGAATCAGTATTAGTATGGTTAGTCTCCATTTATAAAGCTGTCAATTGTAGTATTTTGTTTAGTTTGTATGCCTCTTATGAAATATACCACCCCATAAATTTTCTTTGAATTTGCTACTCGTTATCAGCTATAACCAATAAATAAAATTTTGATTGTGAAATTTCTATACATATTGAGTCAACAGGCTGGAAATCAAAGCCATTTATACGAAGTGAAATGCAAGTACTATAGCACACAGATTCTGTAATTTTTTTTTTCTGCTGCATCAGTGTTTTTCTTCCCATTTTTTTTCCTTTGGGCAATTAAGTTAGCCAGAAACTTTAGGACAAGTTCTGTGCTGAAGTAGATGGATAGGTAAACTAAATATAATGTATTTTTCAGAAAATCTGGAACATCATCTATTGTAAGATACACCATTATTTTACCATCCTCTAAAAAACAAAACTACTTTCAATTATGCTTTTCTTATCACTTACATTTGTTTTAATATATATTCAACAAATTATCACTTGAAGACTTATTTACACATGCATTTTTATCTTGCACAATAAAAAAAAGAGAGAAAATATAAATGGAACAAGTTGATTATGATGCTCCTCAAACCTCTTTAGTAACTTCATTTTTGTGTAAATCTATTTCCCATCATTCTGCCCTTCACCGTGGGATATAATTTCCTTCAACCTGATTATATAGTTCCAACATTTTCCCTCCAGTAATTTTCATCAGTTGCTTTATCCGTTTTCACTCATTAACCAGCTGAAACTGCTATAAAATCTGAACAGACATAGTAGTATGCTTATTTTTCTGGCTTAATTGGGAGAAAACAACACCTCTGTGTGACCAGACTTTCACCATAGTTTCACTAAAAACTTACAAACTTTCTGATATGTAACTCCTGTTTCCTATATAGGATCATAAAGCATAACACACACACACACACGCACAGACACACTTTAAAAAATGAGCTTTCTCCCTGGGATCTTAGTTAAATATAATATATCAGTGTAGTTCGTAACTCATAATAGAGGCTATTTTTTAATTTTATAATTAATGCTGCTGAGTATATGCCCCTATGCTGGGCCTCTGTGATCTGCCAGAGCTAATTGCCTTGGTTGATTTCCCACATTTGCTATTTTGTTTCCATGAACAAAAATATTTCCATCCAGTACAAAGGAATATCTGGTCACTGCTCTTCCTGGAAAACTCTCTCCACACAAGACGGTAGACAGGATATCAGCCTTCTGGGTTCTCAGAAATTCCTGCCAACTTACTTTCATCTTCACTGTAATATGACCTTAAGTGGCCTCCACAGTAGCCATTGTGTCTTTAGCATGGCACCTGTCTATTTCAATTACAAAATGCTTAGAGCGATTATCTTGGCAAGAACCAGTCTCAAGGACCCATCTCTCACGTTGACGCACCTTGAACACATTTAATTTTTGTCATCACTCTGTTAATGTCACCTAATGTGTCTCTAAAACACAATTTTATCTCTCTGATATTTTCATTAGGTGAAAGAGGTTCAATTAATCTCAGAATATGGTGCCTTGCAAACCATGTGGTCAGAAATTCACCTGCCTCACTAACAAGAATAAATTAAGCCTCCATAACAAAACGAAACAAAAACACAAGTGCTCTAGTCTATGCACATTCCCAAGACCCACCTTGGCTGAGATGGTGAGAAAGACTCCAGCTGTGCATCTAGCAGCCACTGGAATCGAGGGCACGGGTGGCTTTAAGCCAAGGCAAGGCAGATGGGACACCCTTTTTTAGCTACAGTGGGTGTAACATTGGCAAAGAACTTCAGTAGCAATCTTCCCTGTCAACAGATCTGCCCTCTGAAAAACGCTAAGGCATGAGCATGAACTAAAGATGGAGGATAATTTGATGGTGTCTGTGGGGAAAAGAAACTCAGTTTAATAGACAGTATTATAAATATTATAATAGAGTTATTAGTGAGAGCAGACGGAAAAGCAGCTGGATTGTAGCAGTCAAAAATGTTATAGCCTCAGGCTTGAATACAAGAGTGCACCGCTGAAGAAACTTGACATCAAATGTTCTGTTCTGTTCTGTAGAACCGACGGAGTTGGAGAAAAAGAACAGTGTATTCTGCTAATGACTCGAGGGAGAAAGGCGTTTCATTATTCAGAAGGGCTTATCCACTATGTGCTTCCAAGGAACAATAGTGATGATATCTGAGTGGCTCTTTTTTGACAAATGCGTCTCCGGTTGAAATATTGGGAACTGCAGGGCATGTCTCTCGAGGGGAGAAGGAGCTTGAGAAATATTAACAGTACTTTCTGGGATATAAAAATCCCCCAGGTCCCTCAGAACATGGCTGTGTGAGGATAAGTGAGAGGGAATGTTGCAGGATCATTTTGCACTCGTATTAGGCTCGTCAGCTTAGTACATACACACGTGTATAGTCATTGAGGCGTCACTATGCTAATACAGAGAGGCCAGCTAGGTCTCACACACCTGATGAAAATTCTGCAGGAAAACAGTAGAAACAAGTGCTATTCAAAACCATCCTCTTACTTATAGGTTACTAAGCAACTTCAGACAAATTTTCTGCCTTAATCCCTCTTAAGTCTTTTAGGAGGAATGGGTGTCCACATTAACTCCAGACCTTGAAAATCAGCAGAACAGATAAATCAATTGGGGGCTTCACTGTTGAGAGGAAGCCATTAAAATGGATAGACAGATCCACAAAAAATATTTTCTACTAATGGATTGTTCTTAATCTGTGGCCTACATCAGATAGCACATAGTCTCTCAGGTTGCTATAACATACGCATAGTAGGGAACGATTTAAAGGCTGATGAATTAGGATATAAAATTTTCTTCTGTAATGGTAGAGTTTGGATTAAATTGGAAGTATTGGCCTATTAAATATAACCCTTTTGGCCAAAGTTCTAAGTCAGAGAAAAAAGAAGTGATAATTTTGAATGCAAAATTTTAGGATAGGCCACCGTAAAAGGAGCTTGTTGTTTCTTGGGAAGTGGTTTTCTTAGAAACAATTTATCCTGAAGCCATTCTTTTCTACTCAAAATGATGTCCCCATGCACAATGACCTTCCCAGGAAGCTAAACTGATGAAATTTGAGTTACAGCAGACTTAAGAATTGAATAATGGATGTGAGGAAATTCATCAGTGAGGTTTCTGGCCAGTGTAGCTAGGGTGGCTAGTAAGATCCAAAATCTTTGGTCATGTGATTAAGATGGAGTTCCTTGGCACAGCCTTCCAGTTACAGATGAGTTCCTTAGCTTTGCCCACCTAGTGTGCAGATTGGGCAATAAGAAAGTGCAACCATGAAATACAAATTTAAAGATCAGCTCAAGAAGATGCCACAACTTAGTTTTGCAAGTTGGTTAATATTGTATAAGAAACTAAGAACAGAATTTTTTTTTTTTTAAGAAGTCCTAGAAGGGTACACCACTGACTCATAAGCTCCCATCTCACTGCCCTCTGGCAGCATCAGTTACCATTATCTAGCACATTTCTCTGAAATTTGCCTTTGGTTCTAGAGCTCCAGTGGCCTCTCTCCAGCAGCAAGAGCCAGCTCAGCTTCCCTGCAGGACAGGCCAGAAGTGCAGGGGACTTAAGAGCTCTGAAGCAGCCCACAACCAATGACGAACAGGAGGTGGTGGCAAGAAAAATAGTTTTTCCCTCCTCTGGAGGGACAATTCTGAGGCTTGCTTGACACAAAGCCTCAATTTCCAACAACAGTAACAAATTCATTAATGCAGCACACACTGGGTTATACAGGAATAGGTAGAAGTTGTACTAGGTAAAAACATACAGTGGAACGAAGGAATCGGAGACAGGAATTCAGAGAGAAGAGGGGAGTCATGTCTTGGACCCAGGATGGGTAGTGATGCCTCCTGGGGTCAGGAAGAGACTGATGCCCACCTCCTCCTTTCTGCACCTCCACTACCCTCTGGAACCCTTTTTGACTGTGCCATAACCTGTGATGTGCATCTGGGATTCAAGTCCAGACCTCACTTTCTCAGCATCCACTTGCCTGAGGCAGCAGAGTTCTGCAGATGATGAAGAAGTATCTCTCCCTTTGAAATTTCACTTCTATTTTCTGTGTGCTGTGTGGTTCCTCACTGTACTTTTCTACTCTCTAAAAAGGAATCCATCTTCACCAATAATTTGGAAATTAGAGACAATGATCAGGTGAGGGAATGCCCAGCCCAGCTGGACTCTGGTTTCTCCTGTTCCTCTTCCCACCTCCCTACCTCAGTTACCTTGGCAAAAAGAGAAACAGGAGCTCTCAGGACAAGTTAGAACATCATCATTCCAGGGCTGGCCCCGTGGCTTGGAGGTTAAGTGCGCGCGCTCAGCTGCTGGCGGCCCGGGTTCGGATCCCGGGCGCGCACCAACACACTGCTTCTCCCGCCATGCTGGGGCCGCGTCCCACATACAGCAACTAGAAGGATGTGCAGCTATGACATATAACTATCTACTGGGGCTTTGGGGGGAAAGTAAATAAATAAATAAAATCTTTAAAAAAAAAAAAGAACATCATCATTCCAGAGGACAAGACAAGTCTTTGTGCATGTGGTAGATGGTTCCACGGTATCATTTCAAACACAGTGACTCAGTGACCCTGGATTTGATTATTAAGAGGGTTCCGGATATCTGCAGGAGAACAAAGTGTCCCAATCCTTGATCATCTGTCCCCTTCCCATCCCAGGTGGAGCAGCCAAGCCTTTGTGTTCAGGCTGACGTGGAGAGCAGTGCGGAGCCTCTGAGAGCCACTGATCAGAGGTGAGAGCTCTACCTCTGCCCTGTAAGATTTCAGTGCTGTGTCCTTCTTAAGCAGAGGAATGCTGACTGAAACATCAACTGAGGATCATATAGAGAAAGAAATTCTCTGGGTTTTTCAAAGAAGAAATATAAGAAAATATTGTTACTTCCTTATAAATGAACAATAGGTAAGGAACATAGAGCTCCATTATTCCAAAGCAGCAAGTTATGAACATTGAACGTCTGTACTTTCCCCAGAGAGAGGAGACAGAGTGGGTCTGAGTCTCTTATTATTTTCTTGTCTTTCAGAATCAAGGAAGAGACAGGTAGACGAAAAAAGGCAGAGCATTGAAAGGTTGGTTTTGATTCATTTTTCCCATAGTCTCTCCTTCTGTGAATCCCTATGTCCACAGTCTCAGAGGACATTAGTGGGTAATACCAGTTTCTCAATAAATAAAATGAAGCCCACAGCAGGGAGGTTCCATAGGAAGGGAATCAGAGCCTGGGATACATCTCAGATTCCCTGCTCTGCCCACCCATGAGAATGAATGAATGATGAACCTGGGAGATGAGTGTTGCCCAAAAGGTGGTCATGTGAGACGTAGTGGAAGGACCGCCAGTTGGCTTTAGAGACGGACTTCTGGGTAGTGCCTTTGGACAAGTTGTGTCAATCTCTTGTCTTGCATTCTCTGTGGTATGGCACCTGGGGGCCATAACCCTCCGGGTAATTGTGAGACTCATGGGGGATAGTGTGTGGAATTGCTGAGTCAATAACAAATCACTACGCATACTTGAGCTCTACTGCTATTATCATTGATCATTTTGCCTTGTGCTCTAATTTCTAGGGCATTCTCAGAGTCTAATTTAGCAGAGACCACTGAATGGAAGACACCCCAGGTCCTGCCGAGGGCGTACAGGTTCATCTCAAAAGTCAGTTTAGAACTAGAGTCCAAAGTTGGTTTCACTGGCTTTTACCCCAGAGGAAAGGCAAATGTCCAGAGAATCCCCTTCCATACGTCATGTCATGATCAGCCTCTTGGCAGGGCCCAGGCTCAATTGAAAGCAGAGATGACTTTATGGGCAGTAAAGATGATGCGAGTTGCAAAAGCAAGAAACCCGTTGGGGTGACGTTGGAGAAGAAAGTGAAGCTTATCCATTGACTTCGTGCTTGGGCTTCAAGTCAGCGGAGTCCAGGCACGGGCAGATCCCTTAGGTTCCTACAACTTTCCCGCAGCCTCTAAGAATGTGAATTTTTAAGATGGGAAGATTAGACATGCAGACAGACATCCCAGGAAACTTCTGAAATCCCAGATCCAACAACTATGGCTAGGACCTCCTCCTTCCATGTCCCCCAGAAAGCCTGTGTCCACAGCCAGCACCACCAAGTTGCACCAACGGTCCCAGGAATCTCAGGGTACTGTCACCATATTCAAGGATATGTGTTTTACTGACAAACAGAAAATGATCCTCCAACTCTTCTTGAGATGAAAATTTTACTCAAAGAATTGTCTCTGTCCAGTCAGTAATTTCCAGCAGAGGGTCTCTGCTTTTTATAGTCAGTGATGTTTATTCTCCTCAAATACATTTGTTTCTTCAGATAAGAGAGTGGTGTCCTCTGTACGAGCCATGGTTTAGGCTTAGGTTTGAGGCATCTCAGGAGCTTGAGTTTTGAGAAGGAAGCTGTCAGCTTCAGCTTTAACTGAGGGCATTTTTAAGCTTTGAAGTGTATCCAGGTGAATGGAGGGAGGTTGAGAGGGACGCTGCATATCCACCACCATCCAGAGTCCTTTCAATCTGCTAAGATAACATAATTTTGAAATAAATAATTATCCTGTATAATGGTCATTGGGGAAAAAAAGAAAAACTAACATAAAAATATTTAGAGGCTTTGAAACTGGGAAAATCAAGTAAAGACCCAGCCCTAGGACCTGGCTTAGCTGTTTCCTCCAGTTCTTTATCAGCCAGTTCTTTGGTGGATAAAGAAGTCTCCTTTCTCTCCTCTTATTTTACCAATAGGAAGAAACCAGAGGGTAAGGAGGGCAGAGGAAAGGACTTGGCTGAGCTGGGAGGAGAAGGAAGGCATTCTATTTTCAGGCTCGGTCAAGAAATCTTCACGTATGTGCAAGTAGCACTCGAGTCACTCTCCAGCCTCTGGGTGATTACAGGATTCAAAGCCAGGAACATGTTAAAATTGCCTCCAGCCTGGGTCAGCTTGCCCAACCTTCCACCCATGACAACAGCTCTGAAGGGGCTCAGGGACAAGAACGTTTTCCTGAAAACAGTTCCTGTTTTATATTCTAGAAAATACAGCCAACGTCCAGTGAACATACAGCTGGGTGGGCTTTAGGTTAAGGTGTGTATTAGGGGTCTGGGGTATTGGTCTGGTGGTCCCTGGAAGGACTGGGGAGAGACAAAAGAAGTGTTTGGCTGGAAAACATTTTGAATGATAGTGCTTACAATCAGAGTTCACAATTAGGGGCCATCATTCACCTTGTACAGAGTTGTGCTTCAGGGGGTGCCACTGATATTGAATGTGATGGGAGTGGGGTTCTCTGGAGTTACACAGCACCAAACCTTACACCACAACCTAGTGTCAGGGTAACCAAAATGCGTGAATGTGGAGACATCTGTTATACATTCCCTATTCCTTCTCACATGGAAGGAAATTTAGCCAGGTATTTGTGAGACAAAGATGATATGAGCTAAGATGGATGCTGGATTGAAAGAAAAAGAGTTGCCCAAGGTGATGTGTTTGCTGGAGGGACTAGAGAATGATCACCATAGTTTTCAGAGATGCACAAGAGATGCTAGTGCCCATACTTAGCACAGATGCCGTGGAGCCCCCCACATTTTAATGGGTCATATATGTTTGCGCTAAGAGCTTCCAGTAACAACAATGATGGACCAAAGACCCAGAAGGTGTTTATTAGCTGTTTTATTGAAGTGTATACCATGGTAAAGAGGAAATGTTACTTCCAATATTGACTAGTATTAGATGTCTTCTCACCCCAGTAAAGAGGGATTTAGAACCTGATATAATTTAACTTCGAAAAATTAAGTTGTGTGATGCTTCTTTCAAATCAGCATTGCAAAACATATTCATACATTTCTATTTATCACATCACTTAATATTTACAACTCTTTTGAAGTAGTAGATACCATTTATCCTTTTTTTAACAGAGGAAATAGAGGCACAGAGAAGTAAATGTATACTTAGTGGATTAGCATAAAAGAAGGAGCCAGCGATGGAGAATCCTTTTTTATTGTGAGGAATCATTTGAAATAAAGTGACAGAAAACATACAGTAACTGTTTTAAGCAACACAGGGAAGACGTTGCCTCGTGGAATTGACAAGTCTGAGATTAGGGCTGCATTCAGGGACCTAGGTTGTTGCCAGGGCTCATTTGATGTCCTCGGGATCAGTTTCCCTTGATTTCTTGGCTTTATTCTTTTGTGCTTCTTCATTCTCAGGCTTCATGTGGTAGAAATATGCCTGTCAGCAAGTTCAAAGTGAAACCCTCCCAGTTCAAGTGCGGCTGAAAATGGGGTGCCTCCCTCGCAAGAGTCCTTGAAAGAGTCTCAGTGCTCCTTATTGGCTCTAGCTGGGTCACACGTCCACTCCTGAACCATTGGCTGGGGCTAGCATGCTTTTTTTTTGGCTGGGTGTATGTCACATACCCACTCTTGGACTAGGGCTCGGGGTGGAAGACAACTCCACCTACACATGGACAGAAACTGGAGAGTAGAGGCAGTTCCCCTAGAAATGTCTTGTGATATTTGCCTTCAGGTATCAAACGAGTAGAAAACAAGGAGAGGTACTTGTTTTCCACTATATCTCAATGAGCTGTATTTCTTCTCAATGACCACAAAATTCTTAATTGAATTGAGCTCAAAATAGACATAATGACAAGTGACTAACAATCCAGATTCTCTGTCATCTCTCATTCAACTGAAAATAGATCTCTATAATCCATTAATCCATTTATAGAGATCACCAAATGTTCAGACTATAAAATCAATTTCCAAGCATTGCTGCCACCAATTGGGAATAATTTTGCTTCTATAAACAAACCAATAATAGAAACAAAATCCAAAATTAGTAGAGAGGGGGAAAATCTGGAGAAATAGAGTTTGAAAAAAATTAAAGTTCTATTGCCATTCATGGTCACCACTGCAAGCCAAGAAAAGACATGCCCAGGCTTATGCTGCCCATGAGGTACACTCTTCTGGCAACACAGTCACCCTTCTCTGTCAGGTGAATTTACTGTACGTCTCAGTGAATGACCTCCAAAATGATAAAAGATTACTTGTGAAAGAGGTCATAATCATGACTCTCATATAGATATAAAATGAAGACCATCAAAGTTTTATTTAACTCATAAATTAATGAGGAAACAAGTAAATGTTTCAACTGGTTCAAAGGAGAATCCAAAGTACCACACATAGATAGGGAAACAAGAAACACTGAAATGAATTTATAGATAAATGCAAAAGGAGTCATCCATGGGACAATTACCCATTGCATTTTACTGGACACAACTAATTTACATTTCTATGGGCAAGAATCATTTGCATTATTATCAGTTTTATATAATTTACAAAGATATAAAATAGCTCAAAACTATAAAAGATAGAGATAACAAAGAAGGGATTTACTATTCCAGAGATTATTTTTTTTTATTTTTTTGCCATATCAAAATCTTTTACAATGTCCCATTACACTCCGCTACACCCCAACAGCTATTCCAAGAGGATGTACTCTATACTCTATTACATTGGGAACCAAAGAAGGGATTTCTTTCAATCTCCGTCTCACACTTTTTTTAGTGAAATAGCTTTCTTAGTTTTTCTTTGAATCTCCCTCTCCCTAGAACTGAATTATAAGTCTGGGAAGATTAGACCAAAATAGTGTAAGTCTACTGTAATGTACTCAAAACCCATCTCCTCACTACGGTATAAATATCCAAATTAAATACCTCTTTAATTATATACTTTGTTATATTCCCTATCAAGGCTCTCCTTAACAGTTTCTTGTTTTGCAGAATTTGTTTATAAAAGGCCTTTCAGTTACACTCTATATTCCATATACAGTGACCACATCCAACTTATTCCATTCTGTTGCCCATTCATTAATGAAAAAACACACTCAACATTAATGTTTTGAGCTGGTATACTGAACACGTACTGGCATAAAGTTAACAACTCTGACAACTGCTTTTCAAGTTTGATTTGTTGAAACACATGATGCTATCTTTAATGACATGACTTGCTTTTCATTTGTTAAAACTACATTGAATCTCTTGACCAACAACATTTTAAAATACCATCTATTGACCAAAAAAAAAAAAAAAAAAGCAGCATTAGTATCAATTTTTTAATGCCTTCTTCTTCAATGCTACACATGATTATACCATTGGTCCCTGTGCTGGAAGAGTATTTAGTAACATCAGTGTAAAAGAATTAGATTTTTCAAGGGATGACATTCATTTCAAATGATAGTCATGACAATTGTCATAATTATCCACTTCAACTTAGAATTTCTTTTTCATAAGTAATGTCCCTTTTAAGAGCAGCTTTGACACTTAAGGGGATAAAATTTTGTCATTTCTCTCTTTAACACATTCAACAAGTTCCCTGAAGCAATGGAGAACTTCAATAACACTGTTTGCACTTCTTTCAATGTGCATAATTCTGTTGCTAATGAGATACCGAACATTATGACCAAGAAATAAATAGGCCTCACTTGATAAATATTTAAAATGTCAATAAGAATTTTTGAGGTTTTTTTGAATTAAAGTATGATTTGAGTGCTTCAAATAAACTGAGACTTCTCTCAATTCCATTTGTTAAAGAGACCACTGGTTTGTTGAACGTGAAAGAATTGAAAAACACTGAACTCAAACTGTTTTACAGATGTTTCACAAACTGTAGAGAAGCTAATCTTATGCAAGTTGTCTAATAAAACTTCTTACCTAGCTCATTTCATAGGCTAATGTAACATTAATTTCAAAACTAAATGAAAGCAATGCAAACAAATTATGTATAAACATAGACACAAGCATGCAAATCATATATTAGCCAAGAAAACCCAGGAATATATTTTAAAAATCATATCCAATTATTAGAGTATATTCCAGGAATGCAAGAATGGTTCAACATAAGCAAATGTATAAATATACTTCATCACAATAAGAGTTTACAGAAGAAAATTACATAATTTTCTCAGTAGATGTAGAAAAATATATTTTAGAGCATAAATGTCAAGTTATGATTTTAAAATGTCTCAGTAAAGAAGGAACTTCCTTAACTAGGTAACAGTTATATACCAAAAACGTATGCCCAATACTCAACGGAGAAAATTTTGAAGACCCTTTTAGGTTAGCCAGAAAAAGAATACACGTCTTAGAGAAATATATTAATTTAATTTAATTTTATTTTATTTATTTATTTTTTTGTGAGGAAGATCAGCCCTGAACTAACATCTGCCAATCCTCCTCTTTTTGCTGAGGAAGACTGGCCCTGGGCTAACATCCGTGCCCATCTTCCTCCACTTTATATGGGACGCCGCCACAGCATGGCTTGACATGCAGCGCGTCGGTGCGCGCCCGGGATCCGAACCTGCGAACCCCCGGGGGCCCAAAGCTGAGTGTGCGCACTTAACCACTGTGCCACCAGGGCGGCCCCAATTAATTTTATTTTTTTAAAAATCTCCCTGGAAATTTGGTTGGAATTTCATTATATTTATATATTAACTGGTGAGAAATGATATCTTTATAATATAAAGTCGTTCTAAATAAATGATAGACTCTTGTTTCATTTTGAATTTGTCTGTTATTATTTTACCCTGGAAAGGTACCTTTTATCATTTGTATTTAAATAGGTAATATATTAGATGATACATTGACACTATGTGACAGTCTAGTTTCTAAATTGTTTTCTCCAATAATTTTTAACGTCCATTGATGATTCTTGCCAGAATCAGTTATTATCACAGTGGTTGTAAAATGACAGGTTTTCTAGTATTTATTCCTTACTTATCAGTTTGTATTCTTATGTACAGAGGGTCCTTCCCTCCACATCTTTATTTTTTTGTGCAGCAATTTTCATATGTTTTTATATATTTTAATTATACACAATGTTATAATTTGTTTAAATAGACAACTGTCCTCTAAAGAAATTAAGAAGAAAAGAAAGATAGACTTGAACATTTGCCTATATCATTACACTTTTATTCCTTTCCTATAGCCTCTTTTACTGTTAGTTTTCATGGTTATGTAATATGTCACATGCATTTACTCCCCATCAAGATTCAAACCCTTTGAAAGCAGAGATCGTCTTACCTGTCTATATTGCCTGGTAAAACTTGTCACCAGTAAGGCATAGTGGGTGCTCAGAAAATATGTAATGAATAATTAACTTTCAAACAGCTTTGATGAATGAATGAATGACCTCTTAAAAATTCCTACCAACAGTAAAGCAGTAGCATATTGTTTTACCTTTGAAATAGTTCCATATTTCTAGTGAATAATAATAATAAATGTATAAAAATTCTAAATAAATACAAAAGGAAAAAATAAATAGAGGTAGAAGAAATTAGCCTCATCATAGAAATCAAGGCCTTGGCAACTGGGAAAGTTACAAGTACTTAGAAGCTTCTTCATAAAAATGTCAGTCAACATAAGTTAATAGGGTATAAGACAGTGGAAGGAAGAAAACAAAGAAATATTGAAGAGAAATTTAAATGCTAGCATTAGAAAACACAGTACAGGGGCCAGCCCCATGGCGTGGTGGTTAAGTGCACGTGCTCCACTGCTGGCCGCCCGGGTTCAGATCCCCGGCGTGCACGGACACACTGCTTGTCAGGCCATGCTGTGGCGGCATCCCACATAAAGTGGAGGAAGATGGGCATGGATGTTAGCTCAGGGCCAGTCTTCCTCAGCAAAAAAACAAAAAAATAGAAAACACAGTACATACACCAAATTGTGCTTCCACATTGAGAAATGAAATCTGATTCCTAGGCTAAATTATGTAATATAAATAATAGCTAAAAAAAACTATGAAGTTTTAAATCTGCACATGTCTTTCAAAAAGCAATAAAAGAAAATATATATAATTATGGCATTGTTAAGAAGCCCAAAATAAATGAAACTACACTAACAGTACCTGTAAATTTTAAAGAAATTAAATTCTCTGGATCAAGGATTCTGAAACTTCGTGTGAGGTCTGGTGAAGCCTATGGATCCCCTTTTCAGAATAATTTTTAATTAAATACAATAAAATACAAAGGTTACAGAGAAAATTACACAGAAATGTCATCAAATATTTTAAAATATATATTTATGACATGGTAACTGTGCTTCTTTGTTAAACACACAAGATAATAAGTATGATTACAATACAGGCAAGGCAAGATTAAACTTTGCCTTTTTAAAGAGGGATCAATATGAAAACTACAGTTGCTTTATCCTAAATAATACAGAACATCAAACTCTGGAGTGGGTTTGACAAGGCAACATGCATGTCATGTTGGACAGCCAAAATTTTCCATATTTTGTGTGAAAGGTACAAGACTTGAAAATACTCATTCTCAAGGATTTATTGTTGCAAGTGTAATTAAATCTTCCACAGCTTGTTTCATAAGATGAAGATCGACCACTCTCAAGGGACATTAGAATTCTACAAGACTTTCTGAATTAAACTCCACTGTGAGAACATGTGACATCACCATTTGGTGGCCTATTGACCACTAGGCACAGTGTTGCAAAAGTTGGCCAGTTGGAAACTATAAGCCTGAAATCACATGAAATAACTGCAGTTTGATAATAGCTATGGGTATAAATGACATTTTGAGATATCTACAATGAGTATAACATGCAGAAAAATATCCATTATATCTATTGGTACCGATACCACAGGTAATGCTCAATACTATTAAGAGTTTTTGCTTATATTCACAATGGAGGGAAATAAATTTCCCATAAAGAAATTAACCTTACAGGTTAGTGAAAATAAAGACACACTGTTTTTCCATACACATTCACAAATATCCTAAACTCTATCCTTACCCCATTGGCAGACCATAGACCAAGGTTTAGAATCACTGTGTCTAGAACCAGAAAACATATTATCCAAGGGTATTAATAGAACTTACACATATAATAATAGTAACCACACTGTAATAGAAAACATTTAAGCATATTGCCTATGTTTATTAATCCTCACTGTAGCATTATGAGATACGTATAGGTATTACTTTCATAGTTGCAGAAAGTAAAATTTCCGTGAAACAAATCTGCTTAAATCATACATAAAACTCGTAAATGTCAGAGTCAAACTGAACCATTACATTCAACATCAATGTCAATATCAATAGTTTACCTCATGATGAAAATGTGAAACACTACACAACTATACCGACGTGGTGTGTGTGTGTATTTGTATGAGTCTTTCAATAGGGCTTCATACTCAGTGTATACTGGACAATTGGATAAACTGTAGGAAAGGCTAGCTGGAGACCTGAGAGGGGGAAATAAGATATTATATGAGGACATTTGGAGAATAGTTAAGCAATTGAGAAAAAGAGGGTGAAGTTGGTTCTTGAGTCAGAAGTATAGATAGGGCTTGGATAATGGCAGCAACTAAATACCAGCTGACTCAAAAATTGAATAAAAGGGGTAGCCAAATGCTCTAACAGCAAGGCTAGGAGATTAACATTTTCCACACTTACTGTGGGTCACTCATCTCCTAGATGAAGAACACAGGTTCAATCATTGTGAAAATAAGGGATTGCACTTCCCTGTCACCCTGTGACACAATGCTGTTGAGTTGCCCTGACAACTTCAAAACAACGTTGCAAGTTTCGGATAAAAGCCCTTTTTGTTCCGTTTCACATAATGTTGTTTATCAAAATAAGGTAAATATGTAAGAACCTTCATAGATTTTTTCTACCTATTTTATATGTGTTTATGGTACTCATGACCAAGGTGCTGGATAGTTAAGTAGGTGCTAGATACATTAAACATTTCGCCACCTGCAAAAGATGTTTAACAAATTACTCTAAATTTTGCTGGAGTCACCTGGCAGCTTTCCTAATTTAGGACTAATCTAAAAACTAGTTTGATCATGACCATCACTTAAGCTGCATATGTAAGGCAATATTATTTGTTAGGAAAAACAATAATAATTTAATGATAATTATTGTGTAAACAGACAGTACACCAATCTTAACAGCATGTAAATGATATAGCGCTCTCCAGTTAAAACACCTGAACCTAGTTACAGCCCTCTCATTATTGAATCTCCAAAGACCAAACAAAAAGAGTGATGTTTTTAATTATCCTGATTGCAATTCACACTAAATAAGAATGTGCCCCAGAAAAATATACAGAATTTGTGATTTTTGAAGCCATTTAGAAAATCAATTTTATATTCAGAGACCTATAGCTTTTCTAGGAAAAAAGAATAAGACCAAAAAATGTAATCTTTATAGACACTAGAAAATATTGACTTTGTTTCTTTTTTATAATTAATCTATTATCCATATATAAAAGAATGCATGTTAAAATAAAGACAAAGGACGGAGTGTATATTTTATAGATCGCTTGTTTTCATTTTTTGTGTACAAGTATATTTAACAAATATAAATAATACAGTATTATTTAACAATATTATATATTTTATATATATATACAATACATATATTTATATGCATATATATGTATACGATGTATATACAGTATTATATATACAACAATACATATATTTAACAATTTAACAATATTTAACAAATATAAATAATATAATATAACAACAAATATAAATAATATAAATAATAAATCTGAGGCATAATGAAAATGAAAATTTTAGGCCTGCATTTTTCACAGTTAATTTATATACCTAAAAAAATCTGCAAATAAAAATTTAATGCTTCAAAAGTTCCACATAGTTAGGAGACTAAAAAATAGAATTATCTAACATGATTACCTTCCCCAGAGGTGAGTTGATAAATTGCTCGATACACGCTTGTTTAGCGATATAGAGATGGTCAGCAAAAGAATTAAATAAAAAAACAATTTTTTTAAGTTTAAATGATTCAGTCTGGGAATGGTGTAAGAGGGTAGCAAAAAGCAAACTGAAAGGACATTCAAGCCCATTTGAACACTAAAAAGTTCTAGCTATGTGCATTTATTACTTTTGATATTATAAATTAAAAAAATAATAAATGTGCTACATTCCTCTTCTTCTTAAGATTTCTGTATCAAATCTACCATTTCTGTAAACAGTATTGCTGTAAATTATCCTTTTCTTATACATAAACACTAATAACCACAGTTAGGGAATATGAGATTTCTTTAATTGTCAAGAACACAGATGTTGACATCTTATAACAGAATAGCAGCAGTGGGGTGGTAATTAGTAGACATATTATGAATATATTTTGAAGGTATAGCTGACAGGATTTTCTGAGATGGGCTGTGAGAGAGAATGAAAGTAGTGAAGGTTGCTTCCCAATGTTCTAGACCAAGGTGACTGGAAGAATGATTTTCTGTGGCAGGAAAGACTGAAAGGAGAAGATTTGTAGAATAGGAAATTGCAGGAAATTAAAGGTGACCAAAAATTCATTGGTACTATGCCATAGAGAGGTGGGTCCATACCTTTCCTCTTGAACCTCTGTGGGCCCTGTCACTGTTTGAACTCATAGAATATGGTGCATGTAATGCTGCATCAGTTTCTGGGGTCATGCCTTAAGAGCAATCTCTTGTGGCGGCTTCCACTTTGTTTCTTGGAAGATTCACACTTGGAACCTAAAGTACTTTCTAAGAAGTAAGACTACTCTAGGCTACCATGCTGTAAGGAAGTCCAAGCCATGTGGAGAGACCAAGAAGGATGAAGCACCATGAAGATGGAGAGAAAGAGACAAAGACAAAGAGAACCAAGGTGGCAGATGTGTATGCAAGAGAAAAAGCTAATGTTGGGAGTGGATCCTTCAGCCCTAGCCACCCCGGCTGATACCATGTGGATCAGAGATGAGCCATCTATCTGATCCCTTCCCAAATGCCTGATCCACAAGATCCTGAGCAAAACAAAATAGCTGTTTTAAGGTGCTAAGTTTAGGAACAGTTTGCTACACAACAGTAGATTATTAAAACAGGAATCGACAGCCGAGTTTTACACGTGCTAATTTTGAGATGCCCATAAACACTCAAGTGTCAATGTATTCAAGCTTTTGGATGTTTGACAAATATTTTTCTGAGGATTAAATGAGATAACGTATGCAGACAGCCTAGTTAAGTGCCTCCCCATTACAAATCACTCAACAAATGTTAAATGGTTTTCAATTTCTAAAGTCAAAATATTTTAAATAGCCAAAGGACAGAGGAAATTGTTCATGTTATGAATCAGAATGCTGTATCCATTTTATAATAATGAAATCATGCAGAGAGGTGGAGGGGAAAGGAGAAATGAGATTAACAGTGTATACATTAGTATCATCCTCGTTTATAGTGGATAGTAGATATTTTTTAAATGTGATAATTCATAAAATAAAAGTTTAGACATATTAAGCCTTAAAAGTTAACCTCTAAGGTAATCTGTAACAACATTTCAAAAGTAGGGAGGAAAAAGAGGACAAAACTAGTGGCCTATTGAAAGCAAGATAATTTGTTCTTTTCATAACAGAAAATCAATGTGTTTGTAGGGGTTTTATATTGCTCCCAAAACAAATTACTACACACTAATGTGCGTGTGTGTGTGTGCGTGCAATGGAAAACAGTATAGATTGTATAATCCATTTATAGAAATAATATTAAATACATATTTTTTCATATGCCAGAAATAAATTTTGAAAAAATATGCAATAAATTAGTGAATTGTAAGAGAAAGAGAAACAGGAAAACTTCTCAATTACTTTCGTAATTTTGAAATTTCAAATGAAGACTTTATAAAATAAAATGAATGTAAAATTCCAATTATTACTCAATATATTTCTAAAATATGTCTCAACTGTCATCTACTGAATAAAAATAAATATTCCCACATTCTACTTAAAATTATGAAGTCTTTATTTAGTTATAAATGTATTTTTTAAACTAATCTTCTTTGTGATAATTAGAGGTTTCTATTCTTCTGTCCTGTAAATCTTTCTGATTCCAGTTTTTCCAAGTTATTTAAAATCGGCATAATATGAATCCTCTCAATTAAAAAATAAAGAATATAAGACGCTATACTTCAGATTTTTATTCTGGAACTTTTTGAGTAGACTGGATGTCTCAAATCTGTCAGAACTAGAGATTCAGAGAGCTGTAGTTAGTGTCTTCATTTTCTCCTTTATTTTCCTAATTCCACTCAAAAATTGCCCTTTTCACCACCACTGCTACCTCAGCCATGAGCAACCCATCATAAATCGTATTTTAAAAAAGAGAAAGCTTTCACAGGCTGTATTACTGTACCAAGATCAAGTCTATGCTCATATGATGAAACAGAACTATTTTGATTACTCAAATCATGTAGGACATAAAGTATAATATTTTTCACTAAAATATTTAGATAACTGAGTCAAAAGTGATAATGTTGTTTAAAGAGCCTGAAAGTGGCATATATTATCTGCTTCTCTTGCTAATAGAAAGCTGACCTGTCTTTACCCCATATCTCAGTTCTTCATATCCATGAATTAACCTAATTTCATAGTGCTCATTTTGCTTTACACAAAATTTCTACCTCATATCTTTGATCTTTTATTTCTGTTATAACTATTATTACTGATTAATTGGTTTATGTTTTCTAACCAGAAGTCACTAGAAACAAACAAATAAAGAGGCAAGTAGATGAATCTGTAGTCTTTATGGTGAAATATCCTCAGGGAAGTATCACTCAATCGTCCTTTTGTGGCGTTGTCAGAATTATTTTTCAAAGAACTAAGCCATAGAGAATTCTGTCACTAGCTCAGAATCTAAATATATTTTATGAAGAGAAATAGATTTAAGCAAAGGAAGGCTAAGGAGTTTTATTGCACTGAAAAAAGTTTAGTTTAAGAAACTAACACCATATCATAGATGTTTTACTAAAATTCCTCACATTTTTTTTTCTGCTTGGCCTTCTTCATCTTTGCAGCATATGCATTATAACCTACTATGTGTAAAATGTACTCCAACTGTCAGAGTCCTTTGGGAAGCTTTTGAACTCTAATGTTTGAGACTTTCTTATTCATCACCGTGGAAGAAACTATGACAAGCTTAGTGTATCATTGCTCTGGGGACTGCATTGTAACTTGACAAGAGGGTAGAGACAGTGACCTGAAAGTTCTTTTCCATCTCTTGCTTATGTGGTAAAACATCGAGCACCGGTCGGGTTTGCTTTCTCAAAATTATTAAGCAGTTTAACTGGTAGACATGCAACCATTTTGGTATAAAAAAGGTAATCACTGGCAACTCAATATATAGAGTAAAATACGAAAGCGAGGTGAGATTCTGATAATAGATGTCATCCATTTCAAGAGTATTGGAGAATGATGGAGGTTCCATGACTTGAACAATCGTGTTAAACTGCGGTACGAGTTAGGAAGACTGATGACTAGGAAGGAAAAATAACCAGAAAGAGAGTTTGAACTGCTTTCATAATTCCTGCCATTTCAAAACAAACCACAGAACAATCCCCATGAATTTGCTAGCTTGAGAGCCCTGGCGGGAGCTACAAATGGAAGTTCTGACAAGGAAGAAGAATCACACATAGAATCACAGAGCAATTACAGGCATCACTAACTTGAAATAGAAAAATCAAGTCCAGCTGCTTTGCACTGACCGCTGGGGAAAGATCTGGGTTTCTGTTGTCTACAGCAATTCTTGGCAAATCTCATCGACATCAGATACATGTTTCTATGCCTAGTAATTAAAACCCAACACGTTCCCAGCAGTTGCACAGGGGCCGAGGTCAAAAGAGCATGTTGGGACAGCTGAACTAGTTCAGCTGCCTTTCCTGAGGACAATTGTTTTTCATAATCAAGCTTGAAACAGTGTAATTCGAAGAGGAACCTCCCCCACCTCCTGAGGCCCATTCTGCTACAGTCAAAATTTCTTATAATGGGTTTTCTTGGAACAGAGACAGGTATCTGCAATATGATCTGGAAGCCATATTGTAAAGGAAGTTACATTGGAAAATCTATTGTTGCTTTTTTAAATATATATTCCTTCCTTGCTATCCTACCATTTATTTCCAGTATTCATCATGTAAGTAAAATTTATGACAAACACTTCTAACTACCCTTATTACCACCAAGCACAGACATCTCTTTTATTATCTATTGTATTAATTCAATCAAAAACTACACTTATTTTATATCTACCATGCATCACATACTAGTAATATAATGGTGAGAAGGGCCTGCTCCTTACAGATAGGATAGAAAGCTCACACTGGGAGAGACAGAGAAGTCAGCATAAAATTACAATATCATACTACCAAATACATGAGCACATGTGTCATGGTGCTCACAGGGATGAGGGCACACAAATTTTCAAAGTCATAAAAGGTTGCCTGGGAGAAGTAAATTCAACTCTGAGACCAGAAGACATGAGTAGGAATTATCTGGGTAAAGCAAGCGTGCATCTTTTCTCAGTCATTGGAACGGCATGTGCAAAATGCTGAAGGTGAGCAAAACTGTCATATTCCAGGATTTACCATGGTATGGCTTTTACCCAGATATCTCTGTCTATACTCACTACCTCCACTACTCTTAAAACACACCACTTCCTCCAGCTTTGCCCATTGGTATTCTCTGTACTTTTTTCCATCTAGCCTTCTCAAGGACTTCTCTCTTGCAATTAGCCTTTTTCCTTCAGTTTTATCTATTCGTCCCTCTCTTGGGAATCATTTCATCCATTACAAATACCTTATATTACCTATCAAAAAATAAAGGAGAAGAAAACTTCTCTTGACCCCCATGCTAAGAAGTTTGATGTTTTATCCTGAGGCCGGTAGACAACCAGTGAAGAGTATTAAGCAACCAAATATCATGAGGTCTGACTCCTGGAAAACATCATTCTGGCTGCTATGTGCAGAATCAGTTGGAGGGGCAGAGAGGAAGCAAGAAGACCTATCAGGAGGCTTGCTAGTGGCCTTATCTAGACGCTGGGGATAGACATTAGACCATTAGAGGGATGCAGAGAGAGAGTAATGAGCAGCACCAAAGAGGTGGGGCTGGATCAGATGATTGGTTCAGCCTGTTAAACATGTTAAATTTGCATGTCTGATGAACTTGAAAGTACAGTTGTTAGTCATGAGTTTCCAGGGAATAAATTGGTAGAAATTTTGAAGACTTTAGCCTATGAAGTCCAATCTTGAAATATTGACAACTTACACACACACACACACTCATCACCTTGAAGGTACTGAAACAAATTGAGGAGAAAGCCATAGGAATAGTATCTACTAAGAATGCTACTATATATACCAACTTATACATACTTTAAATTAATCGTTTTCAGGTCTTATTCTGGCTTGTTGCTAACTATTTCATACCCCTGGCTTCCCTGGAATACAATTTCCCCAAGTATAAAATAGAGAGGTTCAAATACAGAATTATAAGGTCTTTGTCACCTTCCAGCTCTAAAATTCAAAGTGTCTGATTCTCAGACCAATTTTAAACCTAGAGAGAGAATCCTATATTTAATTGAGGTAATTTCCCAGCACCTCAACATGAATCACCTGCAAATCCCATGATTTAAAATTCCAGGCAAAACTTGGCCTCTCTTCTTAGAAAGAGAAGGTTTGGGTCCCCTCCTCCCTCCCCCCCAAGGCTGTTTGGATTCACCAACAAGCAGTCCTGAGACAAGGTTTTGAGCACATCTAAGTTATTTGGAAGATAAGGAAAACATCGGTGTGAAAGAAGAAAAATCAAACAACTAAGAAAAGAGAGCCAATAAAGGGTATGTTTTAAAGCCAGCTCCCTTTGTGGGTTACTGGAGCTTAATCCCACTAGAGAAACTTGGGAGGTTAGAGTTATCCCCGCTAGAGAATGAGAGAGCCGGGGGAGTTATATGCTACCTCCTGTTAATCATTGCTTGAGGGCTGTGCCTATGGCACGCCCAGCTTGCTGTATGCAAGCCATAGGGTTCTTCTACAGCCATAGAGTCTCCCGACAAAAAGAAGCAAGTGCTGGAAGTCAGCAGCAGAGTCATAGAGTGAGGGGAGACAAGTAGGCCCAGTTGTTATCTCCTGTACTACATCAGCAGGGAAAATCTAAAGTCTTTACTAGCCCAGAACCCTAAGAACCCCATGCCCTGCGGAAACTGCAGGAGGGTTCCCATAAATTGAAGACACCAGGACTGACTGAAATGTTCCCCAGGCTTCCACAAGTCAGTACATAGTCTTGTGATTTACATATATTTCTTAGTATTTACCTTTATATTTTCATAAATATGGACATAGGGATCTGAATGGTAATCAAGATAAGGAAGAATTATTATGACCAATATACAGAACAGAAAATAAAATTCACAGATTTTTCAGATATTTCATCAGTGCGTTTTATTTCCTGGCAATTTGTTGGTGAAATCTTGTTGTGATATAAAACACATTTACGTCAAATTTACCTAATTTGTGAGCCTAAGTTGGGACTAGATACCTGACACAGTAATTAGAAATGTTAGTTTTACTTCCCAGAATCGTGAAGTTAATTTAGTCATTGAGAGTAACAAGTCCTGAGCCAGCCCTGATGGCCTACTGGTTCAAGTTCGGCGCTCTCTCTGCTTCGGTGGCCCGGGTTCGTTTCCTGGTCGTGGAACCACACCACCTGTCTATCAGTAGCTATGCTGTGGTGACAGCTCATACAGAAGAACTAGAAGGACTTATAACTAGAATATACAACTATGTACTGGCACTTTGGGGAGAATAAGAAAAAAAAAAAAAGAGGAAGATTGGCAACAGATGTTAGCTCAGGGCAAATCTTTGCCTGCAGAAAAAAAAAAGTACCAAGTCCAAGTTCTTTAGTAATTTTACCGTTATTAGTAAAAACATTTCTTTGTATGTTCAAGATGGAGTAAATATTTTCTAACTTATTTCCTCAAATCTCTTAGAGTCTTCTCAGGACAAATTATATCTGGTCATTTTCCAGAAATAGGAAATAAATGATAGACTCTACCATGTTTTATTTTGAACTTTACTGTTATTATTATTATTAATATAGTTACATGACAAGGGTATCTCTCTAACGATTCTTTTAAATAGATGAGGAGGGGATAAATTCTGATTTCTATGTCTTGAGTGTCTAGCCTAGTGCCTTGTGAATGATAAGAGCTCAAAAATGTTTATTAAAATAATATTATTAATATTTTCAACTTCTTTCTCAACTTGAACTCCCAAAGGCTTATGTCTGTATAGTCTCTGGTACAAAGGGCAGTGATCCCTCAACTCTGGAAGCCCAGTAATCATGTGCACAAGTATAACCGAGGAAGGGGAAATTTGCTATGTAACTCTCATATAAGATAGGGACTAGCAAGCTAGCACATCTGTCCAGTGGATGAGATGATTGTAATTGATGACCATGGCTTGTCCTAGGTAAAGTTGTTTAAAAAGCCCTTGGTTTTGTAACTATAGTGGGTTAAAGGGTGCCCCCTCTCAAAAAAAAAAAAAAGATATGTCTACTCAGATTTTGTGAATGTGACCTTACTGGGGAAAAGGGTCTTTGCAGATGTAATTAAGATAAGGATCTCCAGATGAGATCATTTTGGGTCATCAGGGTTGATCCATATTCCAATAATGTGTCCTTATAAGAGACAAAAGAGAGAAGATACACACACAGAGGAGAAGATACACCCAGAGGAGAGGGCCACGTGAAGAAGGAGGCAGAGTTGTACAGCCACAAGCCGGAGCACTTGAATTACCAGAGCTGGCAAAGACAACGCAAAATTCTCCCCCAGAGCCCTTGGAGGAAATGTGACCCTGCCAACACCTTGATTTCAGACTTCGAGCCTCCAGAACTCAGAATAAATTTCTGACGTGTTAAGTCACCCAGTTTGTGGTTATTTGTTACAGCAGCCACGAGAAATTAATACAGGTGTTATCTTTTCTATAAAAGCTATTTTCAGTCTTACAAGTTACCTTTTCACAGGACTTTCCATTTTCATATCACTTGAAAAGCTGTGAAAGTTTATTACCATGATGCCAGCTTTGACCTTTTCAGTTTGAGCAAATATGGCAACATGACCAGTGTTCCCTATGTCTGTTCTCATTGAATTCTCAGCACATGGAGCATTTTACTTCCCTGCCCACTTTCAGCAAGGCATGGCCATTTGGCTAGATCTACTCGAAGAAATACAAACAGAAGGGAGGCACCAGTATTGATTCCCCGTCCTCTTTTTCATTGCTCCAGTGACCAGTCTTAGTCAGCTTGGACTACTGTAACAGAATACTAGAGACCGCGTGGCTTAAACAGACGTTTATTCCTCACAGTTCAGGAAGCTGACACATCCAAGACCAGGGTGCCAGCATGCTCAGGCTCTTGGTGAGGGTGCTCTTCCTGGCTTGCAGATGGTCACCTTCTTGCTGTGCCCTCACGTGGCAGAGAGAGGAAGTTCTGGTCTCTCTTTCTCTTCTGATAAGGGCACTAATCCCATCATGGGGGCCCCACCCTCACGACCTCATCTAAACCTAATTACCTCCCAACAGCCCCACCTCCAAATACCATCACACTGGGAGTTAGGGCTTCTACATATGAATTTTCAGGGAGACACAAACATTCGGTCCATAACATCAGGGAAGCAAGTGATGGAATGGGGGTGCCACTAGAACAAAGCAACAGAGAGCTGTCCTAGAGAATCTCCCAAACAACTGGTGGACTTGACATGAGCAAAGAATAAATTTGTACTGTGTTAAACTATACAGACTACTGTGATGTTTTTTACCACAATATAACCCACGTCACCCTGACTAAGAGAGTATATAAAGCTAGAACTAAGAGAGTGTTATTTTTCAGTAAGAATTCTGCTTATAATCCAAGGCGTAGTACCATCAAATGAATTTCTTGGGTTACAACTGTGTGAATCTACAGATTAAAATTCCTCTATGTATAAAGCAACTGACTGAACAACATTGTCACAGGATTTAGCCCATTATACATATAAATTTCCTTAAAAAAACAAATTACTAACTAATGTATGATGTCTAACATATAGAAACATAAAATATGGAAAAGTTTAAATAAAAGCTAATAATTCAATACTATCTGGGACCTGGAAATGTAATATTTTTTTAAATGTTTTTATTATTATTTGATTTAATTTTTGGTTAACATACCATGTTTTAGAGAAAACATTAGTATTTCCACATTCCAATCCCTGAAATCTGTGAATATGCTACTTTGTGTGGCAAAAGGGACTTTGCAGATGTGATTAAGATCCTGAGATGGGGAGATTATCCTGGATTATCTGGGTAGGCCAATGTAACTCCAAGGATGCTTATAAGAGGGAGAGAGGAGGTCAGAGAGGAGAGAATATGCTATGGTGCTGGCTTTAAAAATGGAGGAAGGGGCCACAAGCCAAGGAATGCATTCAGCCTCCAGAAGCTGGAAAAGGCAAGAAAAATCCCTTCTTCCCCTAGAGCATCTAAAAGGAACATAAGTCTGCCAACACCTTGACTTTAGCCCAGTGAAACTGATTTTGGACTTCTGACTCCCAGAATTGTAAGATAATAAATTTGTATGGTTTTAAGCCTCTAAGTTTGTGGTAATTTCTTAGAGCAGCAATAGGGAACTAATAAAGCTTTTATCTAATTTTTTCTTTACTTACGTTGCTTTCAGTCTTAAAAAGTTCTAAAATTTTGCTACCCTCACCTTCTCAGCAGTTTGATATTTCTTGTTGCCCTGTGTACTTAAAATGTTTTAGGAACTTTCATTTTAAAATCCCTCAATTGACAACCTATAATGTATTAGGGAGACACAGTTCTAAATTTCACATAGGTGATGACATGAAGAAGAATCGGATTTCTGCTAATCTCAGGAAATGCTTTGCCACTCTGTCCCACGTGCATAGAGTTCCTACAGTTTTCCTATTCAAAGCAGGAAAAAGGGGTAGGTGGAGAAATACTAGGTTACATTTTCATGGGGGGTTAAAGAATTTAATACAGCAGAAAAGATTCCACTGACAACCATCCTTTATTTGAAACAACTTTCCCCATCTTTATAAGAAATCCATAAACTAAAAAGGAATGGGTCTTCTTGTGAGTTTTGATGTTTAATTACTATTTTTAAGGACCACTCTTTTAAAAAATGCCCCCCCCCCATCAGGACCAGGCCCCTGGCCTAGTGGTTAAGTTCTGTGCGCTACGCTTCAGTGGCCCAGATTCAGTACCCGAGTGAGGACCTACACACTGCTCATCAAGCCTTGCTGTGGTGGCATCCCACATACAAAATACAGGAAGATGGGCACAGATGTGAGCTCAGGGCCAGTCTTCCTCAGCAAAAGAAAAAAAATTGCTCCTGACAGAGACAAATTTCAATTCCTAGAAGAGTAATGAATATGACCACTTTTAAAAAAATATTTGAATACAATGGTTTTTAAAACAAGCTGTATCTTTCAGGCTGGTGGCCACTGCCGTGGCCACCTTTGCTATTAGAGGTATTGCTGGTGGCACTGCAGGTGGTAACGTGGAGGCACTGCTTGGGACAATGTTGGTGACCCTGTCGGAAGCCTGATAAAATATCCTCCAGCTCCCTCTGCCTTTCTTCTGCTGTCTCTTCCCACTGGCAGACACTATCAGGATGCCAACTGGAAGGCAGTCACTGTCAGGGCCTTTTTTCCCCAGAATTGAGAAGAGGTGAGGAATAGTGTCCTGCTGATAGACAAAACACAGTCAGTGCCTCAATAGTCAATAGATCACAAGTTTATGGACAATTAAAAGTTCGCTCTGAATTAATTTTATAAGTTTTCTCAATCCCTCTTGTTTACTTTGCTTCTAAATCAGCCATAGATGGAAATTGGACAAAAGCATTGCTCCATTGCTTTCACAAATTTTAAAGAAATTTTTCAAAAACTTCATAAAGATGATATTGAGCTTTCATGTTTTAAAAACATATATAAATTGTTTTTAAAAGTTTGTGATGACGTTGAAATTCCAGACATCATGGAAAATTTATGGGGATTATTCAATCATATTTAAAAAACCCTCCAAAGCACTGCTTTGATCATCTGACAGTTATATTGACCAAAAACCTGATCTCTGCTAAAACAATGAGTTCATTAATCACCCTGACATGTCTATTAACTAGTCACCGCCAACCAGACCAACCAAGATGCTGTCAGCAGTGAGCCCCTAGTGGTACTTCTGACAGGCTCTCAAATTTCAAAATGCTGGGATGAATGCCACTTCATTGTTTTACTCTCCCAAGACTCAGACATTTTGACTTAAGAAGAACATGGAGAATATTATTGTACCATTTTTTTATTCCAAAGTTATTTTCAATATTTTCTAAAGCTTTTTTTACAGCACTCTGAAAAAAAATTAGGTTAATCAGAGGACAGTTTTTAAAAATATTTACTAATATTTTTTTCATTTAATAACACACATTACATTGAAAGATAAAAGTGCATATACATTTAATATACATTAAGAATATGGCACTGCATTTGAAAAATAGCATAAAGTGTTTGGGGTATCAAAGCAAATATATATATATAAAATTTGCCTTACTGAGACAAAGACAATCTGAATTATTTAAACCTAAATATAGAAATCACAAATAAAAGCACGTCAGCTCAATAACTGTTGAATTGTTTATTCTTTTCCTTTTTCTTGTTTTCCAGTACAAATAATAAATGACAGGTAAACACTTAGTCTCTAGCCAGTCATAATAAAAATTGCCTCTATTTCTTATTACCTTTTTTTCTCACTCTTTAACAAAGATCATATTTTGTACCCTAAATTTAATACAAAGTTCCTAATGTAACTCACCTGACATTGTCCATGAAATAACTAGCTAGCAATAGCCTGAGATACTTTGCTCTGGGGAATATTCGATGGTACTAAGGAGAAAGGAGCATGGTACTTTGCACTGGGGACCCAATGCAAAGTTCCTTGATGGCTTTGAAGAGAGATGGAGCCATGTGACAAGGGATGTGAGTGGTCTCTAAGAGCAGAGAGCCAGCAAGGAAACCCAGAAGAACAGAAGATGGGTCTTACAGCTGCAAGGAACTGGACTCTGCCATTAGCCTGAAGGATCTTGGAAATGAGTCCTTCCCCAGAGTTCCGGATAGTAAGGCAGCCCAGCCAACACCTTAAGTGTGAGACCCTGAGCAGAGCACCTCACAGAACAGATCCTGGGCTTCAGACCTACAGAACTACAGAACTGTGAGATAATAATTGCAGACTGTTGTTTTAAGCTAGTGAGTATGTAGCGCTTTGTTACACAGCAATAGAAAACTAATACAAGGTGGAACCGAAAGGAGTTCACCTGCACATGGCAGGAGTCGCAGTGTACATTCACTATTTTCCCCAGGATTATGTTAACTTTTCTGCTCTCTGTTATGCTATATCACATAATAACCTCAATTGCCTTGATATTCTTCAATCACATTGATAACATTACACAAAGTGGACCTATTAAGCCAAAAATGGAGAATAATTTCGATGCCATATTTAGTCTCATACATACCACAGGGTAATAAAAACTCCAGAAAGATTTAGGAACCTGCCATATCAATGATGATTATAGGGGTCCAGAATATCCCAATTAAGATAAATGACAAGTTTTTTACCTGTTCATTCTAACCATTAAGAAAGTGATACAAAACTTAGATTTTGGAAGGAGGATATATTGCATTTAAGAATACTGCTCTGGGCTGGCCAAGGTGGCGTAGCAGTTAAGTGCGAGTGCTCTGCTGTGGTGGCCCAGGGCTCGCAGGTTAGGATCCCGGGCGTGCACCAGCGCACCACTTGTCATGCCAGGCTGTGGCGGCGTCCCATATAAAATAGAGGAAGATGGGCACGGATGTTAGCCCTGGGCCAATCTTCCTCAGCAAAAAGAGGAGGATTGGCGACAGATGTTAGCTCAGGGCTAATTTTCCTCACACACACTATATATATATATATATATATATATATATAGTGTGTGTATTTATATATATATATATATAAATAAAAGAATACTGCTCCTACCCTTTTATTGAGGGACACAAAAGGATGAGAATTTCAAAGGCAACACAGAGCAAGAAAGGTCTTTGCAACAGGAACAAGTTGAGATACAAGTTGCCCACACAACCTTCCCTATATGACTGCATAGATCTGATGTTGCTAGATACGTCAGTCGTGGATAAAGATGCTGTTTATAATCTCTGGAAAGCCCCAGCAGAACAGATGCAGCACAGAATTCTATAACTCTGCATCAGAGAACCATTCTCTGTTCGTAAAACACAGCTCAAAGCAACCCAGAAGCTCTTCCTCAAAAGGAGAATATTATCTGCAAAGGATAGTATAGCTTTTCTCTAAAATCCTAAAAGTCCCAAAGGCTCCATAGGGCATCCCTATCTGGGACAGATATTTCAAGCTCCATTTTAGCTGGGTCATGTGGCCCAAATGGCAGAGCAGCTTGCATGACGGGTTGGGCCCCTTGTAGATCCTTCTTTGGCTCTGGGACTCATATAAAATTGTCAGCTTTTTGTGTTGTTTGGTAAAGAGGTCGAAGCAGCACACCAGAAGGAGGAATGTGCTGCCCACAACTTTTAGAGCCCCGTTACGTGTCTCACTTCTTTCTTGCTTGTAGGACAGATCAGATACAATGATTATCCTTCACCTTAGGAGGGATATACAACATGCTCGAACCACTGGAGCCATCAAAATTTAACTGATATAGCAGGATGCTGAATTTCCTGCTGTCTGGGACATACAACTCTTATAAAAGTGTTAAAATATGTTTATGTGGGATAGCTGTATTTTGTAGTTAAAAGAACTGCTTCCTGATCACCAGACCCAATTGCATGATATTACCAATATAATGGATTAGCATATTTTATGGAATGAAGAGGCAATAGAGGTCCTTGCAGAATACATAATGACAGCAGGCTGGCGAGTTGGAATAGCTTTGAAGTAGGTCAGAATGAATGGCCAGAAATTGAAAGCCCACTCTTGTTGGTGGTCTTTACTAAAAGAATAGAGAAAAGAAAAAGAAAGTGTTCTCCAGATCAATAATTGCATACTAGTTACCAAAAACTATGTTGACTTGCTCTAGTAAAGAAATGCATCAAGAACACCACTGGCAACTGGAGTCACTACATGACAAAGTTGATGATAATCCATTGTCAGTCTCCAAGGTCCAGATCTTTTTTGCATAGACCAGATAGGTTATTAGAATGAGAATATGGTAGAAATCACTATCCCCGCATCCCCTGGTCCTTGAAAGTGACATAATCTCTGCAGACCCTCTAGAAATGCAATATTGCTTTCAGTTAACTAGTTTTCTAGGTAGAGGCAAATCTAATGGCTTCCATTAAACTGGTTCTACTATAACAGCCCTCATTCCACTTATCAGAGAACCAATACGAGGATTCTTGTTTTTGCTGAGCGTGTTCATAGTAAACTACGCATTCAGGAACTGAGAAAATAGCCATTGGATGTGTTCAGGGACCAAATAGACCCACCGTAAGGTGAATCCCAGAAAAAAGTCCATTTTGTACTTGGCCTTCTATATCCCTAACCTGACTGGCTGACCATTCTGGACTTTTCAGGAACTAGAATGAGCATAGAGTCAATTTCAAGTAATCCTTGAAAATTTGGGGAGTATAGACCTCTCCTCACTTCACAGTCATCATGGTAAGTAACCAAATTTTGAAGACAGGAAGCTGAAATTTCCCAAGTGGGTCACTGGGAGTAATGGGAAGCTGTGCCACTCCTATTTCTATACCTAGGTGTTCAGACCCGTGTATTCTTTTTTTTTTTTTTTTTTGTGAGGGAGATCAGCCCTGAGCTAACATCCATGCTAATCCACCTCTTTTTGCTGAGGAAGACCGGCCCTGAGCTAACATCTATTGCCAATCCTCCTCCTTTTTTTCCCTTTTTCTCCCCAAAGCCCCAGTAGATGGTTGTATGTCACAGTTGCACATCCTTCTAGTTGCTGTATGTGGGACGCGGCCTCAGCATGGCCAGACAAGTGGTGCGTCAGTGCACGCCCGGGATCTGAACCCGGGCAGCCAGTAGCGGAGCGCACATGCTTAACCACTAAGCCACGGGGCAATCCCAGACCCGTGTATTCTACCTTTAACGGAGACAGCTTGAGGTAACAGTTTTCGATATAGGATTCGTACTGCATCTTGGAAGATGGCAACACATCCGTGTAAGGTGTCTCCTCCAATCTTTCACCTCAGCAATGCTTTCATAAAGATGGTGTATTTCCAGTAGCTTTTGGATGGTAGTAAGAGCAGTAGATGCCATGGTCCTGTGCCCATTGCCACACTCCCTTTGAAGTTTAGTGAGCCTTTTGGTTTAAGGCAATATTACCCTGTACACTGTGCCAGTGAATCAATCCCTTCATAAGTCCTTATATAGTGGTGCAGGTGGAGGCCCTGCAGGCAGAAAAGGCAAACAGGTAGCTGGAAACGTCTTGATTGTAGTAAAGATTAACAGCTGCTGCTTCCAGGATAGAAGAAACCCAGCAACACAGTGTAATCAATTTACCACCAAGTGGCTGGCAGCGCGATGTCAGGGTTTCAGCGCTGGTCTCTGTTGCTGGGAGGTTACGTAGATTAGGGAGCAGTAGTTGTCCATGAGATTCTTAGGGAGATAAGAAGTGTTTTGACAAAAAAAAAAGCATAATATAAGTTTTTCAATGCATAATATTAATAATCAGGCATCTAGGCAGTGATGATTCGGAACCTAGTAAGCCTAGTACCCAGGCCTTTCAGGAACTCTGCTACTTAGAAAAGAGGCTTGTTGGTCAAACACATGAGGTATATGTGCTCTAATGCTCACATCGGCCCTTCCAGATTAAGCCCCATTCTTATCCACCTTGGTTTCTGAAGCCTCCCCATATTAGCTGCATCAATGGACATCTTTTCCCAAATATTGGCCTTGGCTGATAGAGATTCCAGGAAGGAGATTGGAGAAGGGGAGTGAGATTTGGATTTTAATCCTCACAGCCCCCTACTGCAGGCTCTGCAAAAGGCTCTCTCCTTTCAGGTTGCAGGAATGAACCATCTCGCTCCTTCAGCCTAGGGTAGCAACAGTCTTAGTATTTCTAGCATTAAGTCCTCTACATTACCCTGTGAGTTAGTACACCCAAACCTACGTAGATGGTCCATTTATTAAACTCTCTTCAAAGTATCCTAACCTGTGTGTGCCATCTTTTTTCTGCAGGAACTCTGACTGACATAACATATGAAAAAAAATGGAGATGGGGATTTTAATGAAAGTGAAAAAATGGAAGCCAAGAGGTTCTTTTCAAGTGACTAAGAAAATGAAGACAGTGGATAAAAAGTTCCTAGTAAAAATGTTTTGTTGATACTGAAGTGAGAACCTAGGCAAGTGATAAATCCCAACAGATATAATTCACTGATAATATGTAATCTCTTTTAAGAAAAGCTTTAAGAGTTGAAGCTCCAGGAGTACTAAATTAAAGTTAGATGTAATCTACTTTCACTGATGTTGTTAAACTAGCTAATTGTGTATATTAGTATCAGAGGAGTGAGGCAATTAATATTCAAGTATAAATCTACACCTTCCTCCACCCCACCCCAAACAGGCAAATATTTTCACTACTGTCTTCATTGTAATCCCCATCTGTCTTATGCTGTATCAGTCATCTATTGCCACAATAATGATAGATAACCAACAATACAAAACATCACTAGCTTAAACAATGACTGTTGATTGCTAATGTGCGTGGAGTCAGCTGCGATTAGGTCAAGTGGCTCAGCTAATCTTGGCTGGGTTTGTACACAGAATGGCTGGCTGGCTGCTGGGTGACTAAGCTCTGCCCCACATGGTCTCACATCATCCAGCCGGCTAGCCATGGCAAGTTCTCATGGCAACGGAAGAAGTACGAGAGCAGCAGTGGAGAAAAGAGGACTCTTGAGGCCTTGACTTGGAAACTTATGGTTCCTTCAATCATATGCTACTCAGCCAAACAATTTACAGGGCCAGCCCAGATTCAAGAGATGGGAAAATGGTCTCCATCTCTTTAGTGAGAGGAAAAGCAAAGTCACATGGCAAAGGAAGTGACTGTAGAGAGGGAAAAGTATCAGGGCTCTTAATTCACTCATTCTACCTTGCATGCCTTTTTTCACACCTAACTCTCCATGTGAGGACTGGCTGTGCATGTCTTCCCACTATCCAAGACTCATGTCTTCAAAATAATCATTCTTGATTTAGACAATTAAAACTGTAGGCCCTTCTGATTGCAAGGAACAAAGATGGAGACCAGGAACAGCAAGAAATAGGAGTTTACATTAACAGGGGCCTAGGAGAAAGTGAGCGACGGGCCTTAGGAAGAGCAGGGTCCATATACTGATGGCAGACATGAAGACTTCGAGCTTTGTGCTCAGGTGGCTGAATGCCTGACCAATTCTCCATCTTTGTTTCCTGTTCAGCTCCATGATTACCCTGTTCTCTTTTCATGCAATGGAATGCACTTCCCCAGAGGCCAACATGCCCCTTCTCCCCACACTACTGAATAGCCTTGGAGCAGAGAACAGCTTGCAGGAGGAGCTATCATCAGCAGGGTGGTGAAAGTGGGGCACTCTAAGTTAGACAGCAGTCAGGTGTGGCAGGAGTCCTGAAACCACCTGCACTTACAATACGGATGCTTTCCCCATTATTATTATCATTATCATGAAGACTGCTTTTCCCTTTTTGCGACTCAAAAACTGCTGTATGAAATGAGCCATACAAAGAAGAAATATAAATTCCTGATGCATCTGTACACAATGAGGAAATGTCCTCCTCTACTAAATTGTCACTTACCGTAACAATAGCAGCCATAATGATAATAACATTTACATTTCCTCAGTGATTTACGATTTTTATAACACTGCCACATATTTGTTTTTTATTTTTCATCACTGTGTGTAGTCGTAGCTCTTCTCTTTCTTGTCCATGTCAACCTGGGCAAGTTTCTGCACTTCTCTGGGTCCAGTTTCCATTGATGGGCCACACCCCAGTCAGGGGTCCCCTAGACCGGGGGGCTCCCAAGAGACTCAGACTGTGTGGGCCATCTAAAGGGGGAAAGTCCTGGGGTAGATTTAGGGAGGTTTGAGGCTGAGGTGGAGAATATGTATTTTTGTATTCATTATGAATCTCAAACATTATTGTCCATTCAAATGAGTAGAGTATTTGTTAAAAATTAATATTTCGGCTCACCCCTGCCCAAGAGTCTGAGGGTAGAAGCCAGGAAATCTGAAATTTAGTGAGTACTCCAGGTGATTCTCCTGATTCTTTCTATCCTGTTTGGCTCATGGACAATATTTGTGTATAGTGAGTTATGCAAAGCTTTTCCCAGGCCACTCCATGCTTGACAGTGTAACCAGCCACAAAGGATATTCACCACTTACACAGGTCTTGTAAGTATATCAAAACATCTGAGACAAAAATTGATCTCTGTTCTCTTGTTTTTCAAAGCACACTCAATTTGTTCTACAAATGAAAAAAGATAATCTAGTAAACTATAAATCATTATATCTGCGTTTAACTACAAATTTGAATACAACTTTTTTAGCTTATTATTTACATTTGAAGATGAAATCTACAATCTATCAGATTTAGTGGGAATGCTTACCTCACAGGTTCTTCAGAAAGGAAGGGAACTGAACCTCCACTGGGCATCTAGTCTATGGGAGATACTTTGACAAACATCATCTCATTGTACAAAAATTGCCCAAATGTATTGGTCAGGGGGTTAGGCTCTGGGGTTATTGGCCTGGATTAACATCCTGCCTCTGCCAGTTTCTAGCTGTGTGACTGAGGGCAAGTTACTTAATTTCCTGCTTCAATCTTCTTATCTTTAAGGAAGCATAATGGTGTGACCAACCTGAAAGGGTACTTACGTGGATGAAGGGAATTCAGATAAGCAAATCCTATGGAGTTAACACATGGTAAACACAAAGTAAATATAAACTATTATTACTATTTTATAATTACAAACTCTATTCAGTATTAGTCAAAGGGCTCTTTTAACGTTTCTTAATATTAAACTGACCTATTACTTGGTTTAATTAAGGTTAACAAAAAAATACATCAGTATTAATATATGGTGAATTGGTTTAAGTCTACATTTTAACATGCTAGGTTTTATTATTATTGCCATTATATTTCATCTATCTTTTACCTGAGTGGAAGGTGTGATATTACCATCAAGCTGCCATTGCCAGACCCCCACTGCATGCTATAGAGTCCTCAAAGATCAAGTCATAAATCCTAGAAATAAATTATACAATTTAGAATTCTATAATTAAATTCTGCTAGTCCCTATTAAAAAGAGGAAAAGCAAGGATTCTCTCTTACCTTCTGTTGAAAGAGTTTTAAGATTAACTTCCTCATGGCTTGGTTCAATCTTTTCACCACGGAATACCTCCAGGGTTAAGAGCTATTTTGCATTGTAACTAGAGGCCTCCATAGCCTTCTGCCTGGCATTTGAAGAACTCTGACTGTGGCGCTAATAAAGGGCAAGCAATAGGGGAAGTGAAGGGCAGTCTTTCCTTTGTCTCTTATTTGTTGCAGCCTTTTAGGAGGAGAAGGGGAAAGGGCTCTGATTAATTTTGTGCCTTCAAGTTTCAGCAATCCCATGGCATATTGGAGTGCTTTCCTTTTGTGATTTCAGCTCTGCTCTTGCACCTCTTTTACACACTCCTCCAATGGAGAGCTAACCTTTACGCTTTTATAGACTGCTATTGCTCAGAGTCAAAGCCAGTTGGCAATCAAAGGCTAGGATGGCATTTGAAAGGAAGATCACACCGATGGGGCTCACAGTACGAGTGCTCTGAAGCCCTTCAGTGTGTCTTTTGAAACCAGCCTTCTCTGCATATCATTTGTTACTAAAATGCTAATACTGTTAGTGTTCAAATTGTCTGCCAAGTCTCTGTAGGCTTTATGTACACTGTCATTCTCAGTGTTCACAGACCTCATTTCAGATTGTTGGACAAAGTACTGGACCTTTCTTCTGATTTATAGCCATTCAATCTCCTTTACGGCTGTTTTACTGATTGATATGTGTTATGCAGCCAGAAGGTGATTACCCATACTGCCTTTTCCTGCTTAAACATATTGGCAGTTAGATTAGATATTATAATAAGTTCAACTTTCTCTGTGGAGATGAGACTGCTAACTCATAACCTCTGGGGCTTTTAGATATATGGGAGAGTTTGGTTTGTTTGATTTTCAATTCACCTATCTGATGTCCTCTCTAACTTCCCCTTGCCTTTAGAGGTGCATGTTAGTAAGAAGCTATAACATTCAACACTACTTTACTAGTTCCATGTGCTACAAGGCCTAACCACTTGCAAATCTCTTTTTTGTGGGGGGGGGGGAGGTAGGGGGATAGGAGGGTGGTAGGAATAGGATGTAAGGCAAAAATTGGAAGGTGGCTATAGTAGGGCTGTATCATCTTTCTCTTTCATTTCTTATATGGAAAGGGACTTTGATAAGACAGAGTAAAAAGGATAATGTCTTTGTTAGCTTAATAGCACATCAGCTTTATGCTACTGGAGTGGACATCACTGCCATTGACTATGCTCTCTGGTGAAAAAATATGAATGACTGAAAGTTTTAAGGAGATAGTGTGATCCTCGTCCCTGCTGTTAACTTAAAAAGAAAATTCACCTATTATTTTATCTCAAAAAGTGTTTATTCAGGAATAGCCAAAATAATTGCAATTCAGAATGTGCATGCTATGGTGAACCATAGACAAATCCAGAGAACAAAGGAGGGGAGCAGCTTTTATAGAGAAAAAGGGGGAATGGGGAGAGGCCAAGTCCAGTCTAAAGGAAAGTCAACCGGGGGAAAGTAACAGTTCAGGGCGGCCACAGCTTCTCATTAGCTGAGCTGCGGCATTTCTCATTGAGTGGCTGTTGCTGGGTGAGGAGAAAAATCTTCCTTCAGTAGTAAAGTAGTTTTACTTCCTGTTGGAGATGCAAGCATCTGTCTTCTCCTGTTTGGCGTAATTGATGATGTATGACAGGGCGTAAGAGCTCCCCCTACAGGCCTTTCTGACTCCAATTTAGTTCAGGTTTCTTTTATTAATTTCCACACTGCCTCCCCAAAGGAATCAGGGAGAACACAGGTTCGCATGCTTTCTCACCAGGATTAAGCCTAAACTGGGAGCTGAAGGTAAGGCGAAGAGGAAGAAAAATATCTAGCAAATCTCATATGAGGAGCTAAACCACTAAAAAAATAAAAATAAAAAAAATAAAACAGGATATCAGGATAGATAATAACTCTGAAACAAGTACAGAAATATTTTGTAGCATTGTCTGAGTTATTGATGTATATAACATTAGCTAATAGTGACCCTCTTTGATTATAATGGATGGTGTCCACAAGCCCACAATATACTATGGACCTAATAAAGGGGCAATGTTTAAAAACTAATGAGAACAGTGTATTGGGAAGGGCACTGGTCTCTAGGTTAGAAAACTGAGGGCTTTTTTCTTGCTTTTCACTTTTAAATCCTGTGAGTTGGAGCAACCCATATATGAAATGGTGAAAATAATCTCTTTCCTGAGATTATTATAATCTATTCAAAATGTTTTTAAAAATCTAACAGACCTCTACAAATATAAAGTAATATCACTAGCAAATTAATCCTAGCCTTTAACACACTGACTTTTGCCACAAACTGCCCCCCATCTAATTGCCATCAATAATTTATCTTAAATTAACCTAGCTCAGTATTTTTCAAACTGGAAATCATGAAACTTTCATTCTAACTCTCACAGCCTGTGGAGATTAAACACTAGACAGTAAATTGGCCTCTGTCACCATTTCCTGAGGGTCTCCCTGGGAATAGCTCCCCTATTTCAGACTTCAACATACCAGGACTGAGAAGTGATCTCTGACTGAATTCTTTAGAACATCCTCTTTATCTAAGCTGGACTTAGACAAAATAATTACTGCACATTCTTTTGAAAAGCAGAAAACCAGAGTCAGTCAGATCCCTGCTTCAAGCTGATCCAGGTTTGCCTCTCAGCTTTTGCTAGATATAATCCAAGTTACCCTAGAGATCTTGAAGCTGGAGTAAAGAAAGTATGCTTGGCCTGCTGAGTTTGTTCTGTAAACCCTGACATTTAGAGAGAATCACCACGCTTGAACCTTCATACCTGGGGTGTGCAATCAGGATGAAGGGGAAAAAAGATATTTACAATTATTTAATTTTGCCAACATGGAGTCTGGGTACTTAGAGATGGCAATTTAAACATAAATAAAAAACAAATGGTAATTATGTGACAAGATGGGGGTGTTAGCTAACCCTATGGTTGTCATCATTTTGAAATATGTAAGTGCACCAAATCAACACATTGTACACCTTAAACTTACACAGTGTTATATGTCAATTATTTCTCAATAAAGCTGGAAGAAAAACATAAATAAAAATTGGATTTGATTTTTGTTGTTACCTAACCTCTGTACCAAATCAAATGGATTATGAGATTTGAGAAATATAAAGCAATGTAAAGAAATAAAGTCTACAGATTTACCCTTATAATTAAAATTCTGGCTTTTTAAAAGCTTACAATGACGTTTAGTGTAAAAAAATACCCAGCATAACATCATGAAAATAAAGACTCAGGTCACCATTTGGTAGCTTGTAGGGTCACCTACAATAAAGCTTTTATTCTACTCTCTCCACTGTTTTAGAGAGACAGATTTGAAATTATAGCCATAGTCATTTCTTTTAAATTCATGTACTTTAAATTTTTTAAGAGAAAATTATTTTATTTTCAATGATGAATTATTCAGTTTTTATGCTTAGTACTGTTAAATCTTTTAGATTTTGACAAGGTTTTAAGACCATATTAACAATCAACCTCTAACAGTTACATTGCATTTGAACTCTAAATAGAGTTTGAACTCTAAATAGAAATACTAAATGCATTCCTATTTCTTTAAGTTTTTATTTAGAATGTGTCTTTTTGGCCAAATAAAAAATATTTTAATTTCCTTAAAAATTCAAAATGAGGGGAGGCTTGTGACACTCGTACAGCTCTACAACCCAACTCAATTTTGTCCATGTAAAAAGATATCACTGTTAATTTTAAACCTCATGAACTTCCCAGGTGAAATCTGAAACTGTTCCATACACAGAGGGCAAGGAGAGACCAAAGAAAGAGGCAGACCACTCCAGATAGGTAGGTGGCAGGTTTAATAACCAAGGGAACTTACATACAAGTCTTGTCTTGGGCACCCATCTGCCAGAATCTTAAAAGTTTATATAGAGGCTTTAACAGAATTCAGTCATTTATACCATCCAGATGGTCTCAACAACATCTTACTCTCTGAAGGCTGCATCCTTGAAACAGCTCCCACTGTGGGAACAGTGGGCAAAGTGTACATTCCAAGGACAGGAGAGGGGCTGAAGAGCCTCTGATTGCCCAGGTCCAGCTCACAGGTCAACTGGCTGTCATGTCCTCTCGATGACCTCCTCCAACAATAATTTAGCTTTTTTTTTTTTTACGGAGCATCCTTGTAAGTGATCTCAAATCCTCTTTGAAAAAGAAGTGGGATAGGAATAAAAAATTTTCAAAATAAATTTCAAAAGATTTAGTTAATCTGTGATATCATTAGAGAAAAAGTACATCAGTAAGATGCTGTTTTGAAATAAATGTGAGATGTTATCAGTCAGAATGGGCTAGGTATATTGCAGTAATAAACAACCTCTAAATTTCAGTGGTTTAAAAGCACAACCATGGTTCTTTTCTCCCTTACACTTCATGGCTGTTGTGGTTAACTAGAGACTGCTCATCTCAGTCTCTCAGGATCCAGGCTAATGAGGCAGCCACTGTTTTGAACTCTGGGGGTCATTCTGAGGATAGAGGGAAAGAGGGTACTTTTGAGAGCCTTGGGTCAAAATTAAAATGCAGAGCCCAGAAATGATACACAGCATTTCCAGTCTCAACTCATTGGTCAGAAATGGATTTGTGGCTCTATTAATCTTAAGAAGTCAGAGAATGAACCAACCTTGTGCCCCAAAACTGGGGAAGAAAAACACATGCATTATAAGTAATCCCAAAGACCCTTCTAATCAACAACATTTCACCAACCAATACACTTACAGCCTATCTGAGTGAGAAAACTTAAAAGATGTCCATCCACTACGCCATGAAGCTCAAAGGCTTGGATCTCTGAATGATGTACAGTAATATCTATGTCAGGACTACATAGCTCATCATTAAGCTACTATCTCTCAGCTTGAATTCCACCTTTCTATATCCCACTTTATGATACTGAGATTCTGCAAACCATATTTTCTCTTTTACCAGCTGACTCCCAGTTAGGCTTTGCAGAAGAGGGTTCTAGAAGAAGACTGGAAGACTAGAAGAAGAAAAAAATACATGATGCTTGCTTTTCGATCCTGTAAAATCACTCCAGTAATACTGCTTCAGTCCATCAGTGGCGTTTATTCCAGTAACAGCAACTGATTAAAAATTATACTTTGTAATTTTCGACTCTCCCCAAAGAGCCTTATTTTGGCCCATCAAATATAGCAGCACCAGCTAAGCGGAGGTAAGCACCACTCCGTCGAGATCTACAGTTCATCTCCAGAGAGCTCCTCCTCCAAATTTACCAGTCAGGGGGCTGAATCGCAGCTCAGACTCCAGCTCTGTAATAATTCTAACATTTCCCTTCAATATCAAGCCCCTGGGACTGGTACCTTCTTCCATTAGATACTCTCTATGTGAAGCCTTTAATGTTCCCTTTCTACTTTTGCACATAACAATGTTTCATATTTAATTCTCTGTTAAAATAACTGATGTGTTTTTTGTCTCCTGACCCGACTCCTGCCTGACTGACATAGTATATATTTCAGGTTGGAACCAGTACCTCTTGACCCAGGGAACTGTATACTCTAAAAACAAGCTATTTTTCAACAACCCACCCTATAAAAAATTGTGGATCAGGGACAGGGTATCTACAATAAACACTCCTATTTAGAAAGTAGAAAGAATATGAGATACTAAGCTGTCGAATTTCTGGGGCTGGGCAGAAATTCCTAAGGGAAGGGAAATGTTCATGATTATGCCGTTGTTTTGCTTCCCAGGAGGGGATACCCAGTCGGTTGTTTTCTTTGGCCCTATGTTTCTAACTTTTGGAAGGTCCTTCATTTTCCATTATCGTCTTAGGCCACCTCTGAAGAGGGTATTGGTGAACATGCCTTCTGTGACAGTCTGGATCCTGTGAGAAACAGAGGCCAAGAGAGTATTAAACATGCAAGAAATGTATTAAAAGCAATGCCTGTGAGAGAAAACAGGGAAGGTACCAGGAGAAGCTGGGAAAACTTCAGATCATGGGTTTGAGCCCAAGGAGAGGAGAGAAGGAAGTGAGGAAAGATGGAAGGAAAGGAGGGCTGAAGCACGTTAAAATGCAGGGCAATTCTAAGGATATTTTGGCAAGGACATCAGTGAGTCCTTGAGCCAGTCAGCCGTCAGAGGGGCCCTGAATCTCCCAGGAATGAGCCTGCCCATATTCAGTTATTAGCTGGAAGCAGATCATAGGAAGTGTAGCCTCAGCACACATGTGACAATGGTTTCAGAGGGACCACTGGAACCATTGCTCATTACGCTCTCTGCTGTTGACAATGTGAGTAGCACATCTTCACGGCCACCATACTCTCTTTTGGGATTGAACACCTTCTCAGATTGTTTTCCTCCCATAGAAATGTGAGACTTCAAGGTTGCTCAATGTTCAAAACAGTAAAACGTAAAGCAGGGTCATGTTTTCTTTGCCAGTATAGCTTTCTCAAACACTTAGGGTCTTGTCTCTTTTATTCTAGTCAGCAGCATGTCCCAAAGCCACATCCATAGTTTCTTCCAAGACTTTTACTCTCCCTCTCTGGATGTAATTGCTGCTGTCTGGAGCCTATCAGGTTTCCAGGAGAAAGCCACAGTCTGGTCTCTTTCCCGTGAGTCATTTTGTCCCACAAAAAGGTTTAATGGGTTGCACCTAAGCCATTCAAAAGTTGAACAATGGATTTGAAAGCTGTACCCTTAATTTGATTCTTGCATTTAGACAGTAGTTTAATCTGATTTTGTTGTTCAGATAATTTCTTTGTCTTTTACTATTTGGGATCGAAAAGCAGTTACTTCTTCCAAACCTACAAGAAACTGAATATCTACTCTCAATTTTCTTTATTCCTGCTTGCAAACCAGCCAATCAGGTTCTCTTTCTTTTAGTGCCTCTTCAAATGGAGTGGCAAACATACCTAATAACAATCTGTTTTCCAGACTCTTGCGCTAATGCTACATGTTCATTAGGCACATTATATGCTTTCCAAGTTTATTCAGGCAACAGTTTCACCAAATAATTTGCCACTACATAACGAGGATCACTTCTTTTCTGAATGATCATGCATTAACATGATCATGCATTAACTTGCCCTACAAGGACACATCATTGGTCAGAACTATTTACATGGCTCCAGGAAACCACAAGGAGACAAAAAGTTCATTCCTGATGTGTACCTGGGGAGGAGAAAAATGAGAATAATTAAGCAGACAGAAAAAGGACTTCCTGAATGGTTTTACAAAAAATGTTGATGCACCAGTACCAGTATCAATTTGCTCATTTTATCCACTCAAATTTATTTTGCCATTAATATAAATAGAGCTAATTACTTGAGCATGGTTATACCAGATTTCCAACATGCAATAACATCACTCCTAGTGATCTGGAGACTCTGCAAAGACAGCACAGAGTGTGACCTTAGGGCATCTGCCTGTGATCTGAGGACTGTTGCCAGTGCCAGAAAACTGAGAAAATATAAAAGGAGAAAGAAATGTTTCCTTCAATTCCTCTCCCATCCTATTTGGGATACTGTAAACTTTTAGACATGTAAAGAAGAAGAATCTTTTTGGAACTCTTTAAATACAACTTGTGCTAATCATCTGTTTGCCAACCCATTCTCTGATTATATGTCTCCACATGTTGGTGGAACTTTTTGCTCCTTTTCTTCATAATTGCCCCTTAAACCACAGAGAAGGAGGGGAGTGACATCAGCATCATGGTGGAGTGAGCTTCCCCCATTGAACTCTCCCGCTCTAAGACACAACAAAAAAGACATTCATATTCCAACAGAAGCTATTCACACAACACAGGGGACATCTGAGGCACCCAGGCAGCCATACACCTGAGGACTGAGGTGCTGGAATCCCCAGAGGAAGTGGAAGGCGGTAAGAGGAGCTCCCTTCCTTCCCCAAGGACTGTGACCCAGAGACTGAGACCATGCGGCTCTCAGAGGAGGGGGAGGGGCGGCTCACCACGTGAAAAACAGCGCTCTCCAAGACCCCTCACAGCCCAAGGAGATCCCCCTATAGAGGGATCAGAAATGTTGCAAGGAAAGTTTCAACAAGCTAGCCCCTCAAGAGAGCAGAGAGCCACAGCGAGGCGAGAAACCTCTGAGATCAGGGAGGCGAAAGTAAGCGCCCCTCCCCCACCCAGCCTGCCCGACTGGCCTTCAGCACAGCGGTGCTTCAGCTCAGCCCTGTCCCCAGAGGCAGCAGCCCCCAGGTGCCTGGGTCCCACCAGCAGTGAGGCAAGCTTGCGCCGTCGCACCAGAGGCAGCAGCAGCTCAGGCCCCACCACACCACAGCCCCAGCTGCTCTGGCTGGACCAAGCCAACACCCCAGCTTCCCTGGCTTCCCGACCACGGCCTCAGCTCCTTCAGCTTGACCGCCCCCCCACCCCTGGCTCCAGCGGCTTCGGCTTGGCCTGTGCTCAGGCTCCAGCTGACTTGGTACCAACAACTTCAGCCCACCCCACTCCAGTTCCAGCTTCTTTGGCCTAGCGGTGCTCCAGCTCTCCCTTCTTTGGCCTAGTACACTCCAGTTCCAGCTTCTTTGGCCCAGTGCACACAAGTTTCAGCTTCTTTGGCCCAGCAGCACTCCAGCTCTTCCTTCTTTGGCCCAGTGCACTCCAGTTCCAGCTTCTTTGGCCCAGCGGCGCTCCAGCTCTTCCTTCTTTGGCCCAGCACACTCCAGTTCCAGCATCTTTGACCCAGCAGTGCTCCAGCCCCTGCTTCTTTGGCCCAGTGGCACTTCAGCTGCAGCTGCTTCAACCCACCCACACCCAAGCCCCAGCTGCCTTGGCCTAGCTGCGCTCCAGTCTCAGCTGTTCCCACGCTTCCCCCACAGCAGCCTCCACTCAGCCACGCCTCAGATCAGCCGGGGCTGACAAGAGTGCCCACAGATTGAGGTGGGCCAGAATACACAGCACTTGACCCCCACCTAGCAGCAGCAAGAGGAAACTGTGACCATATATTTTCACTATGAGGAAAAATAAGCCAACACCAACAGGTACCATGCAAAAATATGTTAAATCTCCAGACCAAAAGGAAAATGACAAGCACCCAGAAGTCAACCCAGAAAGTGCAGAAATGTATAATCTTAATGACAGAGAATTCAAAATAGCCATCACAAAAAAGCTTAATGAAATAAAGAAAACACCGACAGACAATTCAATGAAATCAGGAGTTTCTTCACAAAAGAGATTGAAACTTAAAAAAAAAACAATCAGAAATCTTAGAGATGAAAAACACAATGGAGGAGATAAAGACAAATCTGGAAGCCTTAAGCATCAGAGCTTACAATATGGAGGAAAGAATTGGCAATATTGAGGACAGCAATGCAGAAGTGCTCCAGATGGAGGGGGAAAGAGAACTAAGACTAAAAAGAAATGAAGAAACTCTCCAAGAAATATCCAACTCAATTAGGAAATCCAACATAAGGATTATAGGTATTCCAGAGGGAGAAGAGAGGGAAAAAGGAGCAGACAATTTGTTCAAAGAAATAATATCTGAGAACTTCCCAAACCTGGGGAAGGGGCCAGAAATACCAGTGAATGAAATAAATAGATCTCTTAAATATATCAACTTGAAAAGACCCTCTCCAAGGCATATGGTAGTAAAGCTGGCAAAAGTCAACAACAAAGAAAAAGTATTAAGGACAGCTAGACAAAAAAAAATAACATACAAAGGATTTCCTATCAGGCTTTCAGCCAATTTCTCAACAGAAACTTTACAGGCTAGGAGAGAGTGGAACGATATCTTTAAAATTCTGAAGGACAAAAACTTTCAGCCAAGAATACTCTATCCAGCAAAAATATCCTTCAGATATGATGGAGAACTAATAACTATCCCAGATAAACAAAAGTTAAGAGAGTTCATTGCCACAAGATCCACACTACAAGAAGTGCTCAAGAAGGCCCTCATCCCTGAGGGAAAAAAGAGAAAGGGGATTCAAAGTTTTGAGCAAGGAGGAAAATAGGTCAACAAAACCAGAAAAATTGCAGTCCTCTATCAAAATAGATTAGCAAACACTTAATTATAAAACCAAAGATCAAGGGAAGGTAAGCAGCAAACATAAATATAACCTCATCATGTTAAACACGAACTCACAACACAAGAAGGAATAGGATGTGACAACAATAACATAGAAGAGGAAGAGGAAAGGGATCCAATTGACTTAGTCTAATGGAATAAGAGGCCATCAGAAAATGGACTATCACATCCATGAGATTTTTTATACAAACCTCATGGTAACCACTAACCAAATAATCAGAACAGAATCACACATGATAAAGAAAGAGAAAACTAAGAGAACCCCCATACAGAACTACCAAACTAAATTGGTAGTCCAAAACACACAGGACGAGAAACAAAAGAAATGCAAAAAAAACGGAAAAAGAGCAATAAAATAAAAACAACAAGACCCCATATATCAATAATTACCCTAAATGTAAATAGGGTGAACTCTCCAACCAAAAGACACAGAGTGGTGGGATGGATTAAAAAACAAGACCCAACAATATGCTGCCTCCAGGAAACACATCTCTGCTCTAAAGACAAACACAGGCTCAGAGTGATGGATGGAAGACAATACTCCAAGGTAAGGGCAAACAAAAGAAAGCAGCTGTTGCCATACTTATATCAGACAAAGTTGACTTCAAGATAAAATAGGTAATGAGAGACAAAGAGGGGCAATATATAATGATAAAAGGGACACTCCCCCAAGAAGACATATCACTTTTAAATATATATGCACCCAATACAGGAGCACCAAGGTACATAAAGCAACTATTAACAAACCTAAAAGGAGATATTAACAACAACACAATAGGAGTAGGCGATCTTAACACTCCACTCTCATCAATGGACAGATCATCCAGACAGAAAATAAATAAGGAAATAATGGACCCAAACGAAAAACTAGATGAGATGAACTTAGACATATACAGAGCATTCCATCCAAGCACAGCAGATTACACATTCTTCTCAAGCATGCATGGAACATTCTCAAGAATAGACCATATGTTGGGAAACAAGGCATGCTCATATAAATTTAAGAAGATTGAAATCATAACAAGCATCTTTTCAGACCATAATGCCGTGAAGTTAGAAATCAACTATAAGGAAAAAACCGGGAAAGTGACAAAGCTGTGGAGACTCAACAACATGCTACTAAACAACCAATGGATCATTGATGAAATTAAAGGAGAAATCAAAGCATATCTGGAGACAAATGAAAATGAAAATACACCATACCAACTCATATGGGATGCAGCAAAATTGGTCCTGAGAGGGAAACTCATAGCAATACAGGCCCACATTCACAAACAAGAAAAAACCCAAATAAGCAACCTCAAACTATGCCTAATAGAATTAGAAAAAGAAGAACAAAGAAAGCCTAAAGTCAGCAGAAGGAGAGAAATAATAAAAATCAGAGCAGAAATAAATGAAATTGAAATTAAAAAAACAGTAGAAAGGATCAATGAAACAAAGAGCTGGTTCTTTGAGAAGATATACAAAATTGATAAACCCTTAGAGAGACTCACCGAGAAAAAAAAAGAGAAGGCTCAAATAAATAAAATTGGAAATGAAAAAAGAGAAATTACAAGACACCACAGAAATACAAATGATTATAAGAGAATACTATGAAAAACTGTATGCCAACAAATTGGACAATCCAGAAGAAATGGATAAACTCCCAGACTCATACAACCTCCCAAAACTGAATCAAGAAGAAATAGAGAACCTGAATAGACCAATCACAAGTAAAGAGACTGAAACAGTAATCAAAACCCTCCCAAAAAATAAAAGTCCAGGACCAGACGGCTTCTCTGGAGAATTTTACCAAACATTCAAAGAAGACTTAATACCTATCCTTCTCAAACTATTCCAAAAAATAAAGGAAGATGGAACACTTCCCAACACATTCTACGAGGCCAAAATCACCCTGATACCAAAACCAGGCAAAGACAACACTAAGAAAGAAAACTACAGACCAATATCCCGATGAACATAGATGCAAAAATTCTCAACAAAATATTGGCAAATCAAATACAGCAATACATTAAAAAGATCAGACACCATAATCAAGTGGGATTTATACGAGGGACACAGGGATGGTTCAATATCCACAAATCAATCAATGTGATACACCACATTAACAAAACGAGGAATAAAAACCATATGATCATCTCAATAGATGCAGAGAAGGCTTTTGACAAGATCCAACATCCATTTATGATAAAAACTCTCAACAAAATGGGTATAGAAGGAAAGTACCTTAACACAATAAAGGCCATATATGACAAAACCACAGCCAACATCATACTCACTGGGGAAAAACTGAAAGCTATCCATCTGAAAACAGGGACAAGACAAGAGTGCCCACTCTCACCACTCTTATTCAACACAGTACTGGAGGTTCTGGCCAGAACAATTAGGCAAGAAAAAGAAATAAAAGGAATCCAAATAGGCAATGAAGAAGTGAAACTCTCACTATTTGCAGATGACATGATCTTATATATAGGAAACCCCAAAGAATCCATTGGAAAACTATTAGAAATAATCAACAACTACAGCCAAGTGGCAGGGTACAAAATCAACTTACAGAAATCAGTTGCATATCTATATACCAACAATGAACTAACAGAAAGAGAACTCAAGAAGACAATCCCATTTACAATTGCAACAAAAAGAATAAAATATCTAGGAGTAAATTTAACCAAGGAAGTGAAAGACCTATACAATGAAAACTATAAGACATTATTGAGTGAAATCAATGATGACATAAAGAAATGGAAAAATATTCCATGCACTTGGATTGGAAGAATAAACATAGTTAAAATGTCTGTACTACCTAAAGCAATCTACAGATTCAATGCAATCCCAATCAGAATCCCAAGGACATTCTTCACAGAAATAGAACAGAAAATACTAACATTCATATGGGGCAACAAAAGACCGCATATAGCTAAAGCAATCCTGAAAAAGAAGAACAGGGCTGGAGTCATCACAATCCCTGACTTCAAAACATACTACAAAGCGATAGTAATTAAAACAGCATGGTACTGGTACAAAAACAGACACACAGATCAATGGAACAGAATTGAAAGTCCCAAAATAAAACCTCATAGCTATGGGCAGCTAATCTTTGACAAAGAAGCTAAGGACATACAGTGGAGAAAGGAAAGTCTCTTCAATAAATGGTGCTGGGAAAACTGGATAGCCACTTGCAAAAGAATGAAAGTAGACCACCTTCTTTCACCATACACAAAAATTAACTCAAAATGGATCAAAGACCTGAAGGTGAGACCTGAAACTATAAAACTCCTGAAGGAAAATATAGGTGGTACACTACTCGTCATCAGCTACAAAGGGATCTTTTTGAATTCCATGTCTACTCACACAAGGGAAACAAAAGAAAAAATAAACAAGTGGGACTTCATCAGATTGAAGAGCTTCTACAAGGCAAATGAACCGGGATCAAGATGAATAGGGAACCCCCCAGCTGGGAAAAAATATTTGGAAACCATATATCTGACAAGGGATTAATCTCCATAATATATAAAGAACTCACACAACTGAACAACAAAGAAACCAAACAACCCAATCAAAAAATGGGCAGAGGAAATGAACAGACACTTCTCCAAAGAAGATATAGATGGCCAATAGGCACTTGAAAAGATCCTCAACATCACTAATCATTAGGGAAATGCAAATCAAAACCACACTAAGATATCATCTTACACCCATTAGAATGGCTATAATCACCAAGACAAAAAGCAACAAATGCTGGAAAGGCTGTGGGAATGCAAACTGGTGCAGCTTCTATGGAGAACAGTATGGAGATCCCTCAAAAAATTAAAAATAGAAATACCTTATGATCCAGCTATCCCACTACCAGGTATCTACCCAACGAACCTGAAATCAACAATCCAAAGAGGCTTATGCACCCCTATGTTCATCGCAGCATTATTCACTATAGCCAAGACATGGAAGCAACCCAAGTGTCCCTCGACTGATGATTGGATAAAGAAGATGTGGTATATATATACCATTGAATACTACTCAGCCATAAAAAAAGAAAATTGTCCCATTTGCAACAACATGGATGGACCTAGCGCATATTATGTTAGGTGAAATAAGCCAGAAAGAAAAAGAAAAACAGTGCATTATTTCACTCATATGTGGAAGATAAACCAACACACGGACAGATAGAACTGTTTGGTGGTTACCAGGGGCTAAGGGGGTGGGGGGTGGCCACAAGGGGTGGAGGGATGCACTTATATGGTGACTGATAAACAATAATGTACAACAAAAATTTCACAAGAACAAAAAGAAAAGAAAAAAAAGGAAAAAAATAAAACCACAGAGAAGGAAACATCTGTTGATACTTTCACCCTATTGTGGGAATGTTGAGAGGGCAGTTTCTGTCCCTCTTTCTCCCCTTCTTTGCACCTATAGATAAGTGGTAAAGTGGCTAACTAGACGAGTGGGATTAAGGATAGTCTGACATTTATTAGGACATAAGCATCACAGTTTAATCATCATGGTTTCAACTCGTACCTTGACATTAATTATTAACAGCATCTCCTTTCACTGTTAAGTGTCTCAGCATTGGCAGAAAATTGTGTGATCACTCTCGTTGCAGGTTCCCAATGATACATGGCTTGTTTCTCACCTCCTGCTTCCTCTTAGGTGTCTACCTATGTTCTTGGGCAGCAGATCTGGAGCTTCTACTCTCTGTACCGTAACTCCTCTTAAGTGAGCCCTCTTTACTTTGAAAAGTCATGTATAATGGTTAATTTTTTCTGTGAACTTGGCTAGGCTATAGTGCCCACTTGTTTGGTCAGACGCTAGTCTAGACGTTGCTGTGTAGATATTTTGCAGACATGATTAACATCTACAGTCAATTGCCTTTAAGTAAAAGAGAATATCCTGGATAATGCAGGTGGGCCTCATTCAATCACTTAAAGGCGTTAAGAGCAAGAAATGCAGTTTCCTGAAGAAGAAAGAATTCCGCTTCAAGACTGGATGGTAGAAATCCTGTCTGAGTTTTCCAGCCTGCGGACCTGCCTTACAAATTTTGCACTTGCCAGCCCTTTATATATATATATATAATCTTACTCCTTCTGTTTCTTTGGAAAATAATGACTGATACACCTGCTGTTCTGCAACTTTTCCATCTGACTATGGATCTAGCTGCAAGACAAGGTCAGATTCGTTTGATAAATACCAGTTGTCTTCAGTAACTAGAGTTAAATGAAGGCTTTAAGCCTCGTCTTCTACTACGTGGTTATCAGGTTACCAGGTGATTTGCTACAATGAAAATATGTTTTAGAGAAAATAAATAATTTTTTTTTTTAGCAAGAAGGCACAAAAGCAGCATTACAACCTATTCTTAAAAAAATCACTGAAGACGACACTGTTTATCTCAGACACTCCAACAACTCCATGGATTGAAAGGTTCATTCTAAAATGGATGAAATAATATTTTGATGGCAGAATCATTCAGGCTTCTAGTGAGGTCAGATGATAGTGTCTTCAGAAAGCAAAGGCTGTAGACCTAACTACTGCTCATTAGTCCTTGCTAGATCCTATCAGTTTGCTCATAAAAGGATGAGGTGCCCACACCTTCTCTCTAGCCACCCTCATCACTTCAACACCACTCAATTCTCTAGTTAGGAAGTATTTTCAACAATCCTTATTGTTAGATTTCACTAATAATTGTGATTTTTCAACCCCTATTGCTAACTCCTGAGATGTAGATTCCAGATTAAAGTGTTTCAAATGATAGCCAGCCCTAGGGTACAAGTTATATTTATCTAGATACTAATTCCACTGATGATAATAAAATATAGTTAAAATAATTTCTCATGCAGAAATTTAACAATCACATGGGTCATCAAGTCTAGGTTATCATTTATCCCAATACAGAGTCAATGATAGACTAGAATGTGAGGCATTGGCAAAAGAAAGATATATAAAATCTTACTGTATTAATTAAACAAAAGTAGAGGATAAAACATTGGATAAAGTAAAATTACAGAAATGCGAGTAACAAAGGAAGGACTTAGCAATTGAAATCTCATTTCTTTACATAGTTGGTCTAAGCAGAGCTGTCTCACAAAGTAGTTCCATTTTAACAATTTAAAATATATTTTTAAATATCTATTGTTCACGGTATTGGAAATTCAGCAAAAAATTGAAGATATAAAGTTCCTGCCTTTGGGGATCTGGCATTCTAGCGGGAAAAGCAGGTAAAACAAACAAACCAAAAAAAACCAAATAGCATGGTACAATATAATATACTAATACTATAAATATATCCTTATATATTTCAGTGATAAGTGCTATAAAGAAATACAAATCAATGTGAAAGTAAACAAATGGGTGAGGATTCTGTTTTAGAAATCATGCCTTTTTCCCTACGGTAGGTCTTTACCTGGACATTTTGAAATTTTAATATAATTTGTCGGGGTGGGGATTTTTTTTTTGACTACATGATATTTGAAATGCACTTCCTAGATAACCTCTCATTTCTTTTTAATTTTTAAACAATTCTTCAGTTTAAACAAGTATTGATTCTATGACATTTCTTCTCTTCTTTAGGAATTCCAATTATAAAAATATTGAAACTTTTCAATTTCTGTTTTCTCTGTTGCTTAATATCAGGTTTCCTAATATGTGTATGCACGTGTGTGTGTATATATATAAGTATGTTGGTGTGTGCTATCATTGGTTTTATCTAGCTTGGAGTTTATCAATCTATTAAATTTTATTTAAATGAATACATTTTCTCATTCTAATATTTCTTGTTGATCATTTTTATATTCACCTACTACTTTGCTTGTCTCTGTTTTATTTTGCCTTATAAGTCACTGATATTTTTTACAGATGTAAGCCTCATGTTGAGTGAGAGATTTCTCTCTCTCTCGTTCTCTCCCTCCCTTTCTTTCCACTCTCCATGGCCCCAGTTCAGAACCAAATCTATTTTCATTACTGAGGACTCTTGTACTCTAGTGATATTGAACATACAGGCATCAAGCCACCAAACCAGAGAGCACCTTTGCTTATACATACACTATTTTATTTCCTTTCTCCCTCATGTCATAGACTATAAACTGTAACCTTAGAACTGAGAGAGTCCCACTCCAGCTACTGGTTCCAAGCAAAGAGACTTGATCAAACGGAGCTCTTATACTCATTTTCCCAAGGAGGCCAAACTTCCAGGTGCTCATTTGTGTAGTGGTTGTAATCCCTGTAGCCTCTTAACATCAGTTTTGCACAGAGTTTTCCATTTATTGTTTATTTCTGTTACACAAAGATGTTCGTATTAATTTTATAGCATACACATGTCTTCTTTAATGTTCTTTTTTAAATTTCAGCCATCATCATTACGCATTTGGAGCAGGAAGATATCCAAAATATGGATTCCATTGCCATCTTGGCTTGAATACAGTAAAACATTCTCAATTGTTTATCTGTGGCTCAGGGCATTTTCATTGTTTCCTTCTTTTTGCTTTTCTGTATTTCCAAACTTTTCTTTAATAATCATGTACTTCTTTTGACAAAAAAAAGGATAGATTTAATATCTGAAAATGAAAGATAGTTTGTAAATATTCAATTTATACACATTTTGGTGAGTTTTCTAATAAATATTCATTGAACTATTTTGGTCTAGGAAAAAAAAAAATTCTCAAGCAGATTAGGACATCAAACCAGCAGGGGAGAAAAAAGATATTAAGATAAGAAAGCCAACTACATTTTCTTACTTCATTAAGTTGAAATATTTCCATATAATTAGCAATTGTCACTTCTGAGTATAGTACAAGTTAATAATCATTTTCCAAACAGCAAAGGTAATTTTAGATACTGCTTGATGGTTTGTTTGCAAATACCCAAGCTGAGCATTGAGTTTTCAAAACCTCTACTTCTTTGACACCAACGTGTAGGTCTGGCCTAAATTGTTCATCAAAATCTCGAGCAAGCATATTTGCATAAAAGAACCATATGACAAAAAAAAAAAGCATTAACAAGAAAAAGAAATAGAATTTTCCTCAAGAGCTCAAAAAAAAAATACTTCAGAGGATGCTAGTCAAATGACATAAAGATAACTCCCTCCATGGAACAGTGTATCAGATTTCATAGTCTAGAAGCTTTATTTCACCTCAAGTAGATTTCTGCCCTTAACTTTAAAGAATAAAATATAACCATTCATGCTTGAATAACCAACTGTATACTTAAATATTTAAACAGCTTATACTATTTTTCTTAGTATTTTCAGTTAGCTAAAATCTATAAAGGGATCAGAAGAAGTGACTATTTGTAGCACAAATCTTAAACCCAAACAAAAGAGATATCAGCATTGAAACCAGCGAACTAATTTCTTCGTATCAACCATGTACTAGGATTCTAAAAATATTTTATTCACTAAATTTATAAACCTAAAGCTGTCATCCACCAATGACATCCATGTTGGCAAGTCCAGTGATCAGTCCTCAATGGTCATCTTATTGGATCTTGTCCAAAGAAAAAGTGCACTGGGAAAAGTTAAACAAGCAAGAAGACTTTAAGAATATTGCAATAGAGGAGAGAAGCCAAAACAAAAGTCTCAACTCAACTTGACTGAAACTAAAGGTGGGAGAATTTTTAATCACTGGGGTGAGCTAGTGGGAAAAACATTGGAGGAAGAGAGACTTAAGGTTGATCAATGGGATGTGTTGAGCTCATTGAGGTTGCAAATGTTTTTCTCTGTGATTAGACCATCTGGTTTGCTAATTGGCACCCATGGAAGTTAGGCTCCAATCTTCCCAAAGAAGCTGGGAAATAGAGGCACCATCTTCCTTGAGGATGATATTTCAAAGGGATGCTTCCCAGGTCCTTGAGGAAGACATTCTTGGGTTGTAAAACTAGTAGAAGCTTTAAAAAAGATTTACATCTCAAAGGGACAGAGAAAGAATTTACAAGTTTTCTAAAGTAAATGCTTTAAGAAAAGGGAGGTTAGAAGCCTAGAGTCGGGGGGGTGGAAAAAGCCTGTCTGGAGTTTAGCCAAGCTTAGAACAACTTTAAGTCCCTCTTGGTCAGTTCCCTCAGCAGCATTTGACACAGTTAACCATTCCCTCCTGGAAACACTGTTTTGACTTGGCTTACGGGACACCACCCATGGCCAGTTTTCCCTCCACCTCATTGGAAGCTGCTTTGTGTCACTCTTGTTGGACTGAAGGCTCTCTCATGTATTAGTTTGCTAGTGCTGCCCTAGCAAAATGCTGCAGATTGGGGGGCTTAATAGCAGAAATTTATTTCTCACTGTTATGGAGGTGATAAATGCAAGATCAAGGGGTCACCAGGTTTCGTTTCTCCTGAGCCCTTTCTTCTTGGCTTTTAGATAGCTGTCTTCTCACTGTGTCCTCATATGGCCTTCTCTGTGTGCACACATTCTTGGTGTCTCTTCCTCTTCTTATTAGCACACCAGTCCTATTGGATTAGGGCCCCGCCAATATGACCTCTTTTAACCTTCGTTACCTTCTTAAAGACTCTATCTCTAAATACACTGACTTTGGGGATTAGGGCTTCAACATATGAATTTGGGAGGGATGCAACTCATTTCACAATACTTCACAAGCTCAAGAAGGTGGAGTGCAATCAGCTCAGTCCTCTGGCCCGTTCCTGTTACCATTTACTCCTTCTGTCATAGCAGGAAGTCTCCTGGATAGAAGTGAATTTTTAAATTGATGACATCCAAATTTAAATCTCAGCCTTGAATTTTCCCTCAAATTTGGAAGTCCTATAGCCAAATTCCTTTGTGACATCTCTATTTAATACTTGATAGGACCTGAAATGTAATATGTAATATGAATTCTTCACTTCCTTTTAAGGTGCTTTTTCTCAATTTTTTTCCCATCTCAGGGAATAATAACTCCAGTGTTCAGTTGCTCAAACCAAAAAATCTTCATTTTTCATCTTTCTCATTCTTTCATATCCCAAAACCAGTTCATTCGCCAATCCTTTCAGCTCTACTTTCAAAATATATCTTAAATCTCACCTGAATACAAAGAGGGAGGGGTTTGGCTCTAGCTCTGTGTCTATTACTTGTGTGAACTTGGGTAATTGCATTAACCGTTATACCTCAGCTTTCTCTTATCTAAAATGGATATTACAAATATCTACCTCATAAGGTTGTGATAGCACCTACAGTGCCTAGCATGTAGTAATTGCTTAATAAATGGCAAGCACAATACTTGTGTACTTTAAGAAGTTTCTCCCAGTTGGGATATGATACCAAGTTCATCAATGGTGCAATAGCTTCATCTTTTTCTATTTTCCTCCCTATTCCCCACAGGAAACCTTGGTCAGCAGTTAGCTATACTCAAAACCTAAAGTGGTTGAGCATAAATTTTGTTTATTGTAGAATCATCTAACAATTCCGACTCTCGCCACTGTCTTCCTGAAGTTGATGCATAGCTCATTTTACCTGAGACAAGGCAACAGGCAAATTTAAATATATACGCAGCAGTAGACTTGAATCATGACCACAACTCTAGAACTTATGTCAAGCTAAACGTTCAGAAAATACAATCTTCACTGCCTCTAACATTTTTCTTTACTGTCTTCTTCTGGGACATCATTTTACAGAGACCGTATAGGCTATATGAACAAATTCAGGTTGTAAAAGAGGGGAGACTGTCCATGTCAGCCATCCCTCTAGGGGTATCATATTCAATTATCATTCTTCTCTCCTTTTTTCCCACCTCTGCCAAATTTTTCAGGGTTCTGATCTCATGGACAAGTTCCCATTTAGGGATTTTTTAGCTGATAAGTACTTATTGTAAAAGTGAAGGGGTATGAAGTTAGTAACATAAACCCAAAGACGTCTATTTCTAATTGTGGAATTGTGTAGATAGAGATGTTAAAAAATGAAACTCTTTTTGGAAAATGCTTTACAAACCACAAAGCCTGATGAAATGACAGATACCATTATCTTTAATGGGGTAAGTCTAGTCCACTGAGGTTCATGACATTGACCTATTCCGGGGCAGGTCACCCCTAAGTTCTTCAGTGTCGCTCTGGTAGGCCGGTGCCTTGTGGCTCAGTCGTTCCTTAAAGAAAATGTGACATTTCATCAAGACACTGAATTAGGATGAGGAAGTGAATGTGTCATGAATTCCTCTCAAATACTCCTCTTCCAACTGAGAATGAGTTAAGTACCCTAATAATAGCTTTAGTGAAATGGTCCTGCCACTTGTGGATACAAAGGGTGGTATCATTTGAGGTTAGCTGATTAAAGATGGATGGTTTCTCTCCTCTTAGTTTTCCCTCAGCAACTGTCAAATGGGAATATAATTAGCTCATAGAGGGGAGAGTATAAAAGTTGGCAAGGCCTTGTTGGTAGCAGCTCCCTGAACATGGAGAACCTCATAGTCTCTTCTCACTTTGAACCCTAAACAAGGAAGCCCCCATACTCTTTTCCCCCTATTTAAATATTCCCAAGCCAAGCTTAAGTTTCTCCTCCTCCTTGACGCTTCCTGCATCACTGTAGTACACAAGGATCTGAAAACCTGTAATACCACGTTTCACATTAATCTATTTTTCTACACTTTTTTGTAATGTAGATTAATTTTTCACATATGAATGCCTTGCCATCCATATTTGTCAGGACTTTAAGGTAGCAAATAACAGCAACTTGTTGGAGATATTTATATTTATATAAATAATGAGAACTATAAGAAAACAGGAGAAACTATTTTCTGGAAAAAAATATTTAGGTAGGTGACATGATCAAAGAAAGATCTGCAGGGACCACATCAAAAGGACTAAAATAGAGAGCTGCTGCCACCAAATGACCTATCTTTCTTGAGCTAGCTCTTACTTCTGCTTCTACTATTGGACTTAATTCTACAGATGAGCTTTCTTCATAGAGAAAGGAAAGAAGCTATCAGTAACCTGACATGTAGATTCTCCAAGTTTACCAATTCAGCTGATGGAAAAGGCTCTTGATTTCAGGGTATGTCTGCCACCATTAGACCCATCATCATTGTCAGGGGTTTGGGGTTGGCCTGCACTGGCAACTTTCTTCTAATGTGATAGATCTCATTTCTGGGAATTATAGCCCCATCAGAGTCACAAGGGTCCCCAAAGTAAGGGAGAGTAGGAAGAAGAAAAATGCACACACATACACACACTTTGGATTTATATCTTTAGCAAGAAACCTTGGAGGTTTACATAATACATGTTACTATATTATCTAACGTTTCTTGAGTATATTGTTCTAGATAATGTTATAATTATTTTATACTTAATTCTCATAAAACCCTGTAGATCCCTTAGTTGTAGAATCTACCTTGAATACTTCCATCTTGGCCTATGTAAAACAAGCTAGAGAGTAGGGCATATTAACTCAACTCTGCTCCAAACTGTCTCACAATGGACAGTATTCAGCTTGGGAAAGTTATACATAGCAGGCAGTGTTTGTGAAGGGTCTGCAGGGTTACACTTCACCCCTTTTCTCTGTTTCTTTATTCTCCTGTGTTTTCCATTTCCCTGCCTTTAGTTCTACTAACTTTCAATAAGAAATGAGTATTGAAACCTTATTTATAATTATGGAAGTCCCATGAATAATCTGACACCCCGCCATCTTGGATGGTAGCCTTGAAGGTTTCATTCATATCAAAGCTTTATGTCATTTCTTGTATGCCTTTAAATGGAGAGAAATCTACTAAAACATGTCCCTTTATTCAAGTTCTTGCTAAAAATGATAAATACTACCCAAACACTCCAACACTCTGAATATTTTTTGGCCAAATCTACTAAAGCTTCAATTTTGGAGATTATATTTTCTAAGTTGCAAATTTCAAAGTTTAACTTTGCTAACATTTAACAAAGATAGCTGATAAACCCAACTACATAGAGATTCTCTGTGATGCCACCATTTAAAAAGCTTTGCATTTTAATATAGCACACTTATAACACATCACTTCTTGTTCCTGTATTTGAGTTGGTTAAGACTATTTCGTTTGGAAGTATAGGACTCTATAGTATCTTAAGCTAAAAGAGAACTATATTAGTTCTAGTATTTGTGATGGACACTTGGAAGAGCTAAAATAAACATGACTTTAGGAACTGGAAGCAGAGTTCAACACCACTGAGACTCTCTCTCTCTCCTTCTGTTTCTCAGCTCTTTTTAAATTAATTCTGAATCCACACTATCTTCAAGGGGTAATATAGATGCTTGATAGGCGCCAACTCACATTCTCCCATTTTAGCAGTATTGCATTAAGGAGAGAGAAATTATGTCCTTATTTTCTTATCAAAGAAGGACTTAGATTCACCTTACCTGAATCATGTGCCTACTCTTCATTGATTATTCTTTCCAGAAATATGAGGTCCTATGACTAAAAAGGTTGGGGCCATATTCCCTTTCCTGTGGACTAGATGAGAGGTGTCCAGCTGTGATGTCAAGCCCCATTAGAACTACCCAAAAGAGGGCCAGTCCCGTGACTTAGTGGTTAAGTGCTCACGCTCCACTGCTGGCGGCCCGGGTTCGGATCCCGGGCTCGCACTGATGCACCACTTCTCCGGCCATGCTGAGGCCGCGTCCCACATACAGCAACTAGAAGGACGTGCATCTATGACATACAACTATCTACTGGGGCTTTGGGGAAAAAAATAAATAAAAAAAAATTTGAAAAAAAAAAAAGAACTACCCAAAAGAAAGGAGAGAAGCAATAGTTTCCAAAAAGAGAGATATTAAAAAGTTCTCTACTACTTCCTACTTGGATTTTCACATATTAAAGTGAATAATAATAGATTACATTTATGGAGTCCTCTCTATATGCAGTCATAATGCTGACTACAAATTGTCTTAACTTACTCAAACAATAATCCTGTGATGTATGTACCGCAATTATTATTTTTCAGATGAGGAATCTGAGTTTTAGTAAAACAGAGTAAATTGTCTAAGGCTCTGAGTCTAGGGGAATAACAGAGTCTACATAAAACCCAGATTTCTCTGACCCTTCAGCATCATGATTAAGCAAACCAGGTGATATGGCTTAGGGACTGAGAGTTTGTGGTTGGACATCAAATGGACCAGAATTGTTTCTCAGCTCTACCAATTACTGGCTGTGTCATTCTTGGATTAGCCCACCACACTGCACAGAGGAACCACAGAAATGTTTATTTAATAAAGGAATGGACTTGTGTATTATGATTTGCTATGCTGATACATGCTTAGAAATTGAATTATAGCTCCTAAAGTCCCAAATAAGAGTGAACATAAAAGAGTTAGGTGTCTGTCTCTAAAGGTGACAAGTAAAATGGAATCTTAATCAAGATAGCAAGAAATTTTCAAATCTCTCTGATATCCTTTCAGACTAAATATGCCACTTATAATCTGTTTATAATCTTTTTATTTCAAAATTACTTCTCTAATTATATCTTTTGGCAAGGCAACTATGTTCTTCCTTTTTTTCCCATTAAGCAAAAGAGAAAGAAGATATTTGTTTACCAATTAGGTGGAAGGTAATTCTGGCATGTTGAGGATTTGGCATAGAAGCAGATAGTATGGGAAAAAATAAGGTGGAACTAGCGCTATAATTTTGCTTCTCATTACATGGGTTAGAAATGGCCATAAAAAATGGATGACATTTGTTTAAGAATTAACGCACCTGGACACTTATTCACTTACACCTCTTTATTTCCTGCACAAACCTTACATTCATGCATCAGTGTACAGCCTTCCACCTTATACCCTGCCACAACATAATCTTGTTGAAGTGTAGACATAGCCTTGTAGAGACTCTACTTCAGTATCCAAATCACTGAGGAGCATGTAGGTACTACTCTCGGTCTATTCTGAACCAAATTACTGACAATACAAACAGATATTACACACATACACCTGTGTATAACATTATGCTTCTCTATTGAACCGCTTTTCTAAAAGAACAAGAAAACCAGTAAAAGGGAAAAATTTACCAAACTGCTATTATTATTCAATTTTTTTTGTTTCTTTCCATACATATCAATATAACTCATGTTTCCTCCAAACTGTCAACTTTTTGGCACAATGCAAAAGACAACTTATTTTCTTAGCAATTGTTTATACATAAATAGGAGCAATTTTATGTACCATAAAGGGAATTTAGGAAGAGATAGTCATATATAATATGTTCATCCTAAGAGTTCATCCTTAATCCAGAGGGAACCAGCATCGTTTGGTTGGTATCTTTGTTTTACCGTTTCAGAAAGGAAATTTTTTTACTTTCTTCTGTCTTTTATGGATATCTAAAATGCTTTCACTTTGCTTAAGACGGCATATTCTAGCAATATTCTTTTTAAAAGGGCATGATACGTTAAACAAGAAGTAGCTATAAGTGATGAACTGCCTTACAAGAGGGCTGGCTCCTTCCAAAAGGTTTCCTAGACCAGCACTGATCAATAGGATTTACTGTGATGATGAAAATGTTCTATATCTGTGCTATCCAGTATGGTAACCATTAGCCGTGTGTGACTACTGAACACTTGAAATTATGTAGTGTGACTGAGGAGCAGAACTTTAAATTTATTTAATTTTATTTAATTTGAATTTAAATAGTCTCATACATCTAGTGGCTACTGTATTTAACGCAGTTTTAGACAAAGACATCTATATTTCACTATGTCCTTCCTATTCCAAACGTCTTTAGTATTGTATGAATTATACTCAATTTCTATCTCTTCCACCTTAATCCACCTTCCACGTAATCATTAGAATATTATCCTTTTGTTCAGCATTCAACAAGTGTTAATTGAGAGCCTATTATGTAACAGGTCTTGTGATATATAACAGGCATAGGTCTAAAGACAAAAGCAGCATGGTCCCTACACTCATTCAACTAAAAACCCACTGGTTAAGTAATACACAAAGCACCATAACAGTCTTAATCAGGTTACTCCCCTCTCCAAAATGTTCTGTGGCTCACTATTGTCAATCCCATGAAAACCAAACCCCTGAACACAGAACTCAACTTTAATATGGTTCTTTTCATTTTTCCATCTCAATCTCTCAGCCAGATTAGATAATAAGTAATTTCCTAAGTTTTCCTGCCACCATCACTATCAGACATCCTCTCATATTTGACCCTTGAAATTTTCTTCATATTCTACCTTTCACATCTCTTATCAAATGCCACCTTTCCTAGGAAGGAAAATCTTGTCTACCTAATGATAACTTGGAATCACCCTCTGGAGAGCTTATATGTCATATAGACATAATTTTCATTCTCAACTTGGACTTATGATAGTTCAGTGCTGGTCATGTGCTAATTTAGAACTAACATAAAAAATTCAGAATATAATTCTAAGAGTAAGCCATTTTTAAAATCAAACTGACAAGATGAACAAAAAAATGACAGTCCATTGTTTAAATTGTCTACTTTCACAACAGAGAGCTGTGATTTTTAAAAAAGACCAATTTACTAAGTTGATCTACATGTCATTTATGTTAAAGTAGGGAAGCAAAAATTAACGGATAATAAATTTGATTCTCTAACATAATCTTTTCACTTCCCATTCAGAAAATAAGTCCTAACAAAGTGGAGAATCTGGGCAAAATACCAATGTGCATTTTCTCCCTGCAGAGTCAGCAGATAAGCCATTTTGTTGATTGGGTGTAATTTATAATATCTTATACTTTTATTTGACATTTCCATGATATGTCAAAGGCAAATACAGCTAATTTATCTTTGTCCAATCACCCAATTTGAGCTTTTTTATTTTTTCCTAAAATACTATACAGTTACTACAAGCTAATTTTTGCATGGTATTTTAGTATTAACATACTTCTACGTAACATATCTTACATGAGGTCCCACAACTACCCATTTTACAGAGGAGAAAACATATTTAAAAAATGAGCTGTGCAAAATCAAAGAGCATACTAGTGAGGAATTATAAATTATTCTATCCACTGCATTAATAGTTCAGTCTATTTCTTGGTCTGTCCCTCTCAGCCTCTCTCTCTTTTACTTCTCTCTCCCTCTCTTCCTCTCTTTCTGTATATGTAAACAAATGGATAGAGGTAGAGACAGAGATAGATATGAAGATATAGATATGAGTATGAGTTCTGTATGAACATAATTTTTCAATTAAAATAGATAAGTAAAATTGTTGTTTTAAGGCAAAGAATATATAATAATTTTTTGATACTAATTGGATGAATTCCATGAACGGAAATTTTTTGTATGGTGTCATACAAAGTCCCACTTTCATATTCTACTTTTGAATTTGGACACATAAATATGATTTTTGTTATATAAAATGTATAGTGATTATTTGTGGAAGATAAATAACCTTAACAAAATTTCTAAATACTATATTGTAGAAATAACCATGACTCCTACTTAAAATTTTTTAAATGAATAACTTTTTGACAATGAGGTTCAGGCCCTGTGGCTTTTCTCTCTGATGGAAAGGATATGAGATTTCAAAATCTAAAACTTGTTGTTCAGATACTTGACACATCACTCCACCACGAGTACATAAACATATCCACATAACGTTTACTCTCTATGCGGTTCTTCACTGTTTTATTTTTGTTTCAATGCTTCTCAGGTTGATCCATTTTTCTTTATATATTTGTTGCTTCCCCATTTAGCATAATAAGCTTATTTTCCTTTTTGTTTTTTCCAAAAGTTTTCGCATGGGAACGGCATTTTAAAGCTACAACTCTGGGAATGTGATTTTGTAAACAAGTTTAATCAAAGATTATTTCCCTCACCTAATGGTTTCATGATGATTCACTGGTCTTAGTTTCTTAGAAGGCAGTAACAGTGAGTTAAATACTATGGTGGTCACTATGCTTGCAAAATATTTCATCTCTCCCATTCCAGGAGCATTTCTATTCCTGGTTCCCCTCTTGTTGGGCGGAGCCCTATGTGACTAATTCTGATTAAGAAGTTGTGAGGAAAAAAACTTATATAACTTTGAGCCAAGCATTTTCTTGCCAATCTGTGACTCTCAGGCCTCACTTTCTCTGTGTTGAAGAACCTGGCAAAGGTATAGGTGAAGAGTCTCTCACGTTGGTCTCAAAGTGAGAATGTGGATGATGGAGAGTAGAGCCACCTGCCAACCCACAATGGACGTCTAGAGCTAGTGAGCGAGGAATAAAACGTGATCCTTTCAGGTCACTGAGATTTGCTGGTTGTATGTCATCACAGCACAGCTTAGCCCAGCCATGCTAACACAGATGTTGTGACTGATGAAAAAGGCTCCTTTTGTTAACTACATGTGCATCCCTTTTAGAGCAGAAATATGAGACACATGTATTTTCTCATCAATACAAAATGACACTTACAAAATGAGTTAGAAAAAAATCTAATCTGTGTGCTTAGTTTATGCTTCCTGTTTATTAATACCCAGGATACATTCCTATTTACCCAAATTCTTTTTTGCTATATTCTCTAACCTAAAATTTTATCTCTTTCCTTGTCAAACATAGTTCATACACCACAGCCTTTATTTAGTACAGATGTAGTGTCTGTCCAGTGCAAACTAAATTACCTTTGAAAATATCTGTTAAACCCAATAAACCTTGTAAAGCAGTTCATGAGACAACTGTGTTTGATCTTTGCATAATTTTAATTTTGGTTAGTAATACTAAGCCATCCAGAAAGAAAAGAAAACAAATAAGAAAATCTACTGTATCATTCTAAAAAAAAAGAGTAATTTGTTTATTTAAATATTTTATAATATTTTTCTGTATGTCAGTTACAATCAAGAGTGTTGTGATAAGGAAACAATATTTAATATTAATTGGTGTAAATTTCAGTGAAAAACATTGGCAATGCTTAAATTATTTAATGTATTTGAGCAATGTTGTACAAATATTTCTAGTTACACGAGTTCACAAGTACTCTACATTTATATGAATTATATAAAATATATAAATTATATACATGTATATATTGGTGTTTATACGTCACGTAGAATATGTATCATTATTGTCGTCATCATTACCAAGAAATTAAAAGGCATAATTCTTTGCGGAATTCCTTTAGGTTCACCTGAATAGCTGGTGATAAAATAAGATCCCATTTTTACGTTCTGCGTTTAAATTCCTCTTCCTTTGTATAGAGGAAACCATGAATTTCTTATAAAATGTCTTGCAAGAAAAATACCCTGCAGTGCATGCCTGTGTTTTCTCAGAAGCAGGAGGAGGTTTTATCACCGAGGTCAGACAGCAGACGTGGGTGAGTCTCTTGTAGACAGCGGGGTCTGCGCTGGGGCAAAACCATGAAGAACACAGAACTTGGTGTTGCTGTGTGCCCACTGCCTGTTTCCGTTCCCTGCCTCTAGGAAGCATCCCCTTTCCCTTCCCCACTTTGCTTTCAGGCAGTGTGCTGTCCAACCACATCAGCGGCTCCCTTGTCTTGTGGTTCCCCAATTGGCTGTGGCTCCCTAGATGGGGTAATCATTCACCACATTGTAGGAATGGACTCATTTTCTTCAATACAGAATCCCAGAGTTCTGTGCTTTCAAATGCTCTGCAAGCAAATCTGATGTAAGAGCAAACAGGTTCGGAATAAAACCTTCAAGGCTAACAACAACAGTAATAATAAAATAACTCTCTAGTGTGGGGATTTGACTACTTTGCTGGCCAGGGAGGAAGGTATTTTGGTATTTTCAAATATATTTAAATATACTCTGAAGATATTTTGTGATCTTTTAAATACCACCTAATAGATGCTCACCAGCCCTCTGTGAGGCTGCACCAGCCATATGTGAGAGTTGTATGAGTATTGGTATATGTCCTAGTGTTGGTGATATTTATTCTAGAGGCAAGGAAGCTCTGCCTCACCCACTGAACCACGTTCTCACATTCCGTATAGAAAAATGGTTCTTAAACTTGTGTTCACAAGTATTACCTGGAAATCTTGTTAAACATGCAGCATCAAGGCCTCAACTTCAGAGAATCTGAGTCAGAGGTCTGGTGTGCAGCCAAAGAATTTGCATCTTTAATTACTCCACAGAAAATTCTGATACAAGTGTGCATGACTGCCAACGTCACAACCACACACAAGTTCTGCAGAGAGTTACCTGTGATGGTGGTTATTCCTTTTCTCTGAGGGAAGAATAGAGCTGGGGGAAGAGTTATAGGAAGTCATATTTCTCTCTGTCATTATTCAGCATCCTGGAGGATGCCAAATATATGAAACAGGATGCCTATAATATATGAAATAGAATAAATAGCCTCGATGCATTGGAAGAATGAAAATCATAGGATTTGGTGTCAAAGAGATCTGAATTTAAAACCCAGCTCAGCCACGTTCTCATGGTGGGAACTTAGACAAGTTATTTCACCTTCTGAGACAGTTTCCTCATTTATAAAATGAATTTTTTTTTAAAAAGTCAAAACAAAACTATCTCATAATTTTGTTGTAACAATTAAAATAGTCTGAGAGATAATAGGAGTGCCTAGTGCATAGTAGGCATTTTAAAAGTTCATTTAAGTATCTGTCCATTTCTCTTATCACTTTAAGGTTTTCCATTTTAAACATCCAGTATTGGCTTAACTCTAATAAAAATTGTGTTGCACTTAATTCTCATCTGAAGCAGTTCTGGAAAGATTAAAGTTGACATTTTCCCTGGCAGCATGCAATTTTGACTGTCCAGTCAATTAACAACCAGACTCAATCATGTACTAATGTTGCTCGCAGTTACGTGCTGGGTTCTCTAGCTCGCAGTTACGTGCTGGGTTCTCTAACCCCAGAGGGCGCATATAACACTTCTTTCAGAATGCAACAAGCGTCCTTTATGTGACGAGGTACCGATACTCTGTTTTTTTCAATGAGTGAAACTGTGATTGCCCTTCATGGATGAACCATTTTATAGAGTTATATTCTGCTTTCAGGGTGCTGTTGGAAAACAAACTATTTAACCTTCGTCTGGAGTCAGGCCCCTGGTGGGTGAAGGAAAAGTGGTAATCACAGGTATATAGAATAGTGGGTGACTAGGGGGGATAGTTGGTGAGGGAAAACCAAGCCTTTCAGCTCCAGGTCACCAATTCTAATATATACCAGGTCAGCAGTGATCAAAGGTGTGAGGGACTTTATATGTTCATTTCTGGTTCCTGCTAGATGGAGGGTTTATGTCAGAAAAACATCTCCAGAAATGACAGCCTCAGCACAGAAGCCCCAATTTAATTGACATGGAAGAATAGCCATCATTTCATCATTATAAGCTGCCAGTCACAATCAGGGTGAAGACAATTCCCTACAAATCCCTCTGGCTTCCCAGGGACACATGCCATGGAATGACCAGAGTGGCACTTGATAAAGGAACTCAAGTGTGTGTGATCCAGCAAGTGGACTGTGAAGTCTGTCTACTTAATGAAGACATTGCTACCAAAAATTTCTATGTTATACTTTATACATTAGAAAATTAACACCCAGTGTTAAATTCTCCAACCATGTATCAGCAGTTGTCCATGATTTGAAGATACTTAGGTAAAATTTCTTCTTCCCTTCGTGCTTTCCAGTATTAGGCACTATTCCATTCTTCCACACCTCATTTTCTAAGGAAAGGTGGTGACTATTTCCCTTTTAATGTTCTCCCCATAAATTTGGAGGATTTGTGTAATTTTGGCATTGTTGCAATTATTGATTCTAGACAATAATACTCTTGATGACAATACATCAAATAGAGCTCTTCTCTAATTGGAAATATTTTAATGTTAAGAAGTGGTCATTATTGGTGCTGGTCTGGTGGCGTAGCGGTTAAGTTTGCATGTTCTGCTTTGGTGGCCCGGGGTTCCCAGGTTCAGATCCTGGGCGCGGACCTACACATTGCTCATCAAGCCATGCTGAGGCAGCATCTCACATAAAGCAACTAGAAGGGTGTAAAACTATGACATACAACTATCTACTGTGGCTTTGGGGAGAAAAAAATAAGTGGTCATTATTTCATGGGAAGGACATTGAAGACCGACAGCCCTGGATTTGAATCTCTAGTCAATATTCACTATATAATATATATAAAAGTTTATGCAAATCACTTAACTTTTCCAAACCTCAATTTTCTCTGCTTGCCAAATGGTCATAATAATACCAATCCTACAGAGTCATTGTAAGAATTTAATAAAATAGTATGTATAAAGTGTTTCTTAAAAGACTTATTTCATAAAAGATACCTAATAAATATCAGTTTCTTTTCTTCCATTAGTTAATGTAGAAATTACTAAGATATTTTTGCAGCTTTATAGTGTGTAGATCCATTTAAATGTGTAAAGCATTGCGTTAGTGGGTCTGAGTCTCCCTCTTCGGGGGTCATGCAGGCCTGTCCATAAAGGGCAGATTCTACAAGGTGAAGGAGAATGTCTTCTCATTTGAGAACCACAGAATAGAGAGGTTGAATGAAGCACAGTTAGAAACCATGGGAAAGTAGTTTGCTGGGTTAGCCAAGACTGAGTTCTTGTGAATGATTGACAAAATTATAGTGAACTCTTATATTTCACATTATATACATGTGCCATATTGGTCATTTTGTCAATAATCAAGTGCATAAAAGGAACAAATTCAAATAATTATTAGTTAATTCTCTAGACACAGTCAGGAACAGCGACCCCAGCATAGTGAGTATCTTGGACATACCATATTGGTACTGTGGTACCATGGGTAGTGGTACCCTGTTATGTGGCTTCAATGAGCCATGTAACTTATCTGTGACTAACATGTTAGATTAAATAAATAATATTCAAGATCCTTTCTAGCTATCAATCTATTTGAATATTTGCTATTATTAATGAGAAAGAGATAATTAATTAATTATAATTTTGCTACTTGTTCTATTATGTTTTTTGTTGTGGTTAAAATTAATTTATTTGATATTCTAAGCAGCAATTTACTTATGCAGAGGTATTATAGTCAAGTTGTCTTATGTTGCATTATTTACTTCATTACTAACATTGACCAATAATTTTCAATTTCAAAAATGTATACTATCAATAGTGACATAGTAATAGAAGAACACAGCTTGTTGTTCCAATGCCAAGTTGATTTTATAGTGCAGACAATAAGATTAGTGCTCACTTGACAAGTAAACTCAATAAATTTTGAGTAGAAAGTCACTAAGAATAAATACATGCCCCTATATTTATTCTGTTCTGACTATAAATATATTTTTAAAGAATATAGAACATTTTTCTTGACAACATCCTTGACATTTTAGCTAACAGTTTATAAATCATATAGGAATTTGACAGAGTTGCAATATTCAAGTATCTGTGTAGCGTGTAGAAACGGAACATCCAAACCAACCTTGAAACTAAAGAAAGATAATAGTTATATGAAATGGCAATATTGTAATTTATTGGAGCTTTTTTCCAGTATATAGGAAACTTCCAGAATCAATCAGGTAAGAAACAGAACTCATTCTAACTCAATGATATATATTTCCCCTTCCTTTCTGTTACATAGTTTAGGTATTTCAATTAGTTGAACACAACATTATTTTTAGAAGTAGGATGCTATTGATTAACATAAATTCATTCATTAAATCAAACTCTATTAAGCATCTATAAGTAAAACAATCTTTACTAAGCTTTTAGGTATATTCTAATATAAATTAGACACAAGTCTTTGACCTGAAGGAATTTAGTGTCCAGTACCGACAAACATACACTGTTGATGAACTTTCAGATTCATGGTATACGGCAGATACAGCATCCATCACCCACACATTGGTTACCCACACTTGCACGCACAAATAACTTCTTAAGAAAATATATCTTCAGAGTGGATAGAGTTACCTTGTACAGAAGAAAGAGTGTTAACCCAAGACCAAGAGATAAGTTACAATTGTGATAAATGAGTTGTATAATCTCACTCTTGCCATTGATTTGTCTAAGATTAGGTTTGTGTTCCTGTTCTATTAAAATATAACAGAAGATTTGCTGCGGAAACTTGCTCCTGTTAAGTCAAAAACTATGAAGAGTCTACGATTTTGCCATTTTCAAGCTAACAAGTTATCCTGCCACATTTTAATATACATTTTCTGACGAAAAAATACAAGTCCTGTGGGTCAGAGAAATATATCATTTAATCCATATATCAAAATGAAGCAGCCAGAGAAATATCTTGCCCCAGTTCCCCACATCTCAATTCCCACAAGGCAATACGATGAGGACCAGATGTTTCCATGCCTATGAGGTTGGTTGCACCGCAAGAGAGGAACTCCAAAATTTTGAGACTTGGGAATCACATACGATAGTCAATTTTCCCATGCTCCAATCAGGAGATAGAGAGAGAAAGACTTTATCTTTACCCTGGAATGTGAACATATCCTATCTAGGAAAGTCTCTAGGTTAATATATATAAGCTAATGTGTCCAGATGAGAGGGAGAGGGAAGATGGTGTCTGTGAATCTCTAGCTTTCAAGGCCTTTGAAACATGCCCTTTGCTCGAAAGGCCCAGATGTTGCCAAGAAATATTCACGGAGAACTGTCTCTCAACAGCTTCCTATCTTGCTTAAAAAGACCAAGCCTTCCAAGATGAAGGCCTTGTATTCCTTTTCTCCTCTTTCTGTGCGGCAATTGCACAACATCCCTGGAGAGGAAAACGCCATTTGGTGACCACGAGGCAACAAGAATGTTGGCAAAAGCCAGCACCCTAGAAATGAGGAAGAGAGAGATAAAAAGATTTCAAACATCCCTGTGTTTCTCAGCATCTGAATTAATGTGAGAACCTGTCTGCTTCTGGATTGAATGTTATGTGAGTAAAACAAACTCTTATTTGCTTCAGGCATGTTAATGAGAGTTTCCTGTTACTTGCAACTGAAAGCACTCCTAAATCCTGTGGAGCATCTGAGGAGACTCATGAAGGAACAAGCACCTCGTCTACCCTGAGCAAACCTGTGGTAAAGTATGTAGTAATTGTGACTATAATACACTTACGGAACATTTATAACACGATTCATACGAATTCTACCATTCAACATTCACAACACTCGGAGGAGTATCATTTCCTTGGTTTCACAAAATTGAGGCAATTTAGGCTTAGCAAGATTAAGTAACAGGACTTGGAGGGAGAGAAAAGAAGGAAACATGTAAAGGCTGTGATTTTCTCCACTCCACTCTGTGCAGGCATCTTCTGCTTCCATCATAGTTTACACAAGATGTGTTTGTCCTTCTCGAGCAACAACCCATGCCCCAGGCTTTGTCATAACATCCTCCCTTAAAAAATACCTCTCTCTGTGGTATTGCCTCTAGACTCACTTCTTCTCTCCTGAGTAGCAGCTTAGTTACTCTGATTTCAGTGGCCCTTTTGAATAGTTACCCTCTCCAGATAATACATGCAGAAAATACAGTCATCTTGAGGGAACACCAGGACACAGAGGAGTGATATCACTGGTTGGAATGTCAGACTGCTGGTGGATAGACACTTGGGGTAACAGTTAAGTTCACTGGACCCAGGCAGCCATCCTTTGACTTTGTACAGAGAAATCTGCTGGTTCTTATGCACTGAGTGGGACAATGAATAACCAAGAGCATTAACCTATCTCTGAATAATTTGATTTCCCACAGGAAAAATCCCATTACCACAAGCACCTAATCTCTATATTGTATAAAAGCTTTCCAAATCCCACTAGGCCAATGGCTCTTAAATTTCAAATATTTCTCAACATAACAAAATGTCAGGAAACAAGAGGATTAATCCCCTCAAGTTATGCTTGGTTAAACCAACAGAGCAAAAGATGAGATGGATGCTAGGAATGTTCTGGTTTGCTGAAATTTATGATGATTGAGGCAACACAAATGAGTAATAACTAGTTATGTTACCTGATGGCTCTCTCGGTTATCCAGCCAGCTGCCACGAATCAGTTCTGTCTGGCACATTCAACTAGAACAGTGTTCAAATAAGGTCCCTTTATGCTTGTTTGCTTTGTTTTGTTTTCATTTTCTTTGTGAACCAATAGTATTATAAAATGCAATAAATATGAAGTACTAATAAATTAAAATGAAAAAACATACAAATAATAAACCCCCAAATTTTTAATATTAGTACCAATAGACAAATTTCAATAAATGTAGAACAAACATACTGTAGAGAAAAAGAAAATAATTTAAAAATCATAAGCCTTGTTTATTTAAAGTGTGCATATGGGCAATAACAGAGAGAATTACATTACACATAACTTTTTTCATTCTACAATCATAATTAACCAGAATTTATGAATGAAGCACTAATTTCCCAGTATTAAACACATATATATATATATATCCTTTGAATGCAAACCAAGTTTATCAATTTTTGCCATGACAAACTTGCTTCTTGCTTTTAACCTAACTATTCTAAGTTAGATTGACAACAAAGCTATTCTATAATGTCTACAAATTTCTTCCTTGCTATTGTTTTAAAGACGTACATCCTAGAGAACTCAGTCTCACAGAGGTGTATCGAAGGAGATAAGAAAAGATTTTTAAAGCAATTTCAGGAAGCTCAAGATATTCATATTTAACTTTCTTACAACATAAAGCAAGTGATTCTGTGTTTTAAAAATTCATTTTTACTCCTGCATCAGCAACCATTTCCAATAATTTATTCTGTAAAGTTTTAATTAAGTTTAAATTATATTTTGATGAAAACAAATGAATTCTGGTTTTCATATACTTGTTACCCACAGTTCACAAGCTCACCTGAAAATACCACACACAGTAATGAGCTCCTACTGTCTGTAACCACTTCAGAGTTGGGGCCACACACATCTCACAAGGAAACATCAACAACACCTGAACTCATTACATTGTTAAGGAAGGAGTCCACTGATTATATGTTGGATGTCCTAGTAGTATCAAATTTATGTAAAAGTTTCTAAACTCTTACTCTTCAAGCTTCTATTTATCTTTTCAGCAGACCGCCCCCAGCCCCATATCCACACTGAGAAGCGCTAATCTAGAGAGAGTGCAATGGTCTGGCCAGAACCCACACTTGACAGAAGTGCAGAATTGGCAGGCTGTTACTTAAAGCACCAATAGTCTATTTTCTGCAACCACCCTCGCTTTATTCCATGGGAAGCATCTCTGCTTTCTTTCTTCAACTTTGGTTCATCTCTATCGTACCCCATTAAAACTGTTTATTTTATTTGCACTAATGTCTTAAAATGTAAACATTTAATGAGGGACTGTGTATCTCAGCAGGAGAGTGGGAGACTTGAATTCAAGAAATGACTCATTTATAGACTACTAGGCAGCAACAGACAGGATGGGCGTGATTTGGACTGGCCATTCTGTCTAACTGGGTAAAGCCATCTTGGCTTTGATAAGTACTGCCAGGAAAAAGTCCCTTTACAGTCACCCTGGAGAAGATTTAGTTTCCTCAATACAAGATAAGAAAACTACTTTATTATTGTTGTTTCTTTTTCTCGGTCTATTAGTCTCTCTTCAATTAATTTTGTCCTTTTAAATGCTCTACATGGGATTTGAGACCATCTATCGCATAATTTGAGACCTTTACATCCTGCGACCTTTAATACTAGCTGGGTAATTAAATTGGTTGGAGGCTCCACAAAACCGGCTGTGCAGAATGAGTAGGTTCTTTTATTTTTTTATCTTGCAAGTAATAGAATAGCACTGCCCATATCACCAGAGGGTTTATAATACTCTGTGGAACGTCTTACTCTTTTAACTACTAACAAAGCTCTGAGCTACTTGAGTAGCTTAGCTCAAGGTAGATAGATATACAACTCTTGGGTTTTGGTACAATTTTTATTTCATTGTATATTTAACTCTTTGAATGAATTTTCAGCCACTGCACTACTAACATGCAATATTGAGAGTCCTGGCAGATGGAAAGCTCCAGGTTGTCATGCATGACATTCAAAAACAAAGCCAAGTATCTTGGCAAAGATTTGTTATCTTCATGACCTCACCCTGACTAACACAGAGTTTATCCCTTTGGAATATTCTCTATGAGTATTGTTTATTTTATTTGGGGTGGTTTGGGCTGTTCTGAAGATGATATGATTGATCCTAATTATCCTTGACTTCAGAAATTAAGCTCATTGGAAAGGAAGGTAGGCCGGGTTTACACTCTCCCATAATTATTCCTTCAGGATTCCTCGTATTCTACAGCAGCTCTGTAAATCCAACCTTTTTCTCCTTATTTCTGTCTTGCAAAAGTGCTATCATAGTCTCATTATTTAACAGAACGTACAGCGCTCAAGCTAGCAAATTCTACGGCTCATGATAAACCAAAGTGTTTTATTTCTTTTGTTTCAAGGTTAAAAATGCACTGTGAAGTAGGTATTTGCATTTATTTTCATGAACATAATCCTGGAATAAATTACTGCATATCTATGAAGTGCAGATGGGACTCCTGGCTTCAAAAGGTTCTTAGAATGCTTCTCTGGAAGCAAATAAACTGTACTTATTTTACATATTGTTATTTCACAAACGGGATTGGATGAAAATATTAGTTACAAAAGTATTATAATGTTTCTATATTTATTGTATACATAATTTTAGTCTTCATAGAAGCAGCTAATAATTCTATCCAGTAACTACTAATTTCTGCATATTGTTTAAACTCTTTAGTTTCAATCATAACCAGTTCATTTCATGAAAAGCTATCAATGTCAGATACTTGAGAGGGCAAATGTGTAGCTACTCAATTATAAAAGTTCATGATGTCATTAAATGAAGCATTCAAGGAACAGGTTCTTCTCTTTCATGTATCAGCAAACCTACTAATCCAATGTCCATATTAAGTTTTCTATTTATCCAGAATTTCCCACCTCTAAAATACTGAGCCATATAGAACTTCAACACATCTCCCTAAGACAAGGAAATAAATGATAAAATAGAAGAATGGCTCTCATTAGAGTAGGTCAGAAAAAGCAAAAGGGAAAATTCTTCGATGTTCAATATTAAATCTCTCCCAAGCTACAAGTTTGTAATTTAGAACTTCAATTAAAATGCTTTTACCCCTGTGATTCTTTAACTTTCTCCTCTCTACCCCTATTAACCATTAGTCCTGGTGATTTTTAATCAATGTTAATGGGAGGAAAAGGGGAACTGTGTCACAGAAACTTTATCCTTCTTTCCTCGGAACCACACAGCCCTAAAGGTGTTGTGGCCGAGATGAGTAAGGGAATCCCAGGTGTAGAAACATTAACAAAACACGACGAAGTGGAATAGGATGTGGTAAAGAGAAATTCCTCAGGAGAGGATGCCAGAAAGCTAGCATAGCAGACGTGAACTCCTCCATGCAATAAAACAATAGAATAAACAAACAATTATAAAATAAGAAATTCCATGCACTAACTCATTATTTTACAAATATCTGTTTGAGCTCCACCAAATGGTCAATTATTAAGCCAATTAATAACTGGGTGATTCACTAATTAACTAGAAGTGAAACATGCAAGTCTAATTAAATGCGCTTTTATTTTATAAGTAATTTAGTAAAAGACAAAAGATATTCAAGTTGGATGATAACTTTGTGAATATTAATTCAAGCACTGTCATTATACAGGTAGGGATATTCAGAATATATGATAGCTAAATTTTTAAGTAATAGCAGAGGCAGAGCTAGGTGACCAATCTATGACTCTTCTAGTCCATTTTTTCTCAGCATTCTGCCTTCTCTTTAATCTCTGTTATCCAACAAAATTAAAACAATGACTGGGGCCGGCCCCGTGGCTTAGCGGTTAAGTGCCCACGCCCCGCTACTGGTGGCCCAGGTTCGGACCCCGGGCACACACCTACACACCGCTTGTCCGGCCATGCTGAGGCCGCGTCCCACATACAGCAACTAGAAGGATGTGCAACTATGACATACAACTATCTACTGGGGCTTTAGGGGAAAAAAAAAAGGAGGAGGATTGGCAATAGATGTTAGCTCAGAGCCGGTCTTCCTCAGCAAAAAGAGGAGGAGTAGCATGGATGTTAGCTCAGGGCTGATCTTCCTCACCAAAAAAAAAAAAAAAAAAAAAAAAAAACAATGATTAATTCATGGCTTCTCTCTTAATGGCCACTGCTGCCTCTCAACATTGATTTAGATGCAAGAAAGTGAAGGAGAAAAGGAAATGGTCACTAAACATTTATTACATGCGGATATTGTACGAGGCATGCTTTCACATACGTGACATTATAAAATAATTACACTACCCTGTAAGTTATATGTACTCCAATTTTATTACTAGAGAAAAATGAGACTCAGTAAAATTAAAGTACATTGCCCAAGATTATAAGAGTAGTAGCTATTGCACCTGGGATTCAATTTAAGGTCTTATGGACTTCAGTATGTCAGCTTTACACCAAGGGAGAAAACGGAGCTAAAATGTGGATCAGGCTTTGCACATTGATCTACAATCTGAAAAACTATTCCATGGTACTTCCAACGACAAATGTCCTTAGTCGTAAGATGGGGCTAGTGTGTACTGCAACCTGACTTAATCCCATCTCCCCAGTCCATAGGACCAAAAACATCTAGGTGTGTGTGTCTCAGGTTGGAGAAAAGGCAGAAATTATTTTGGTCAAAATTCCTAACCCAACATGTATTAAAAATCGTGCAGTTACAATTCGTTCCTGTGTATCTGTCTAGAGTGAGCCTATAATGACTAGACCCCTGGTATTTTTTCCACTTGCATATCATCATTACCCCTATCAGAATAAATTATTACCATAAAGGTGATTGTCACCGTGTGTTTAAAACAGTAGACAATGTGCTGACATTTGGGGCAATTGGAAAGTCATCTGTGTGTCTTTCCTCCTGTTGTATCTAACCTGGGCTAGAGCAGACCACAGAGGAACTGTGCTGGGATCGCCAACTCTAATCAACTACAGTTTAATTCTCTTTGGAAAGTAATTTTTGAGTCTTGAAAGTCATTCAGTGATTTCAAGATGCCAGTAGGTAACAATGTGAAAATTATATTTCCAGCGCATAATGATATCCTCCAGGTGCGTTGAATGGCTGACACTGTGTGTGGTTTAGGTGTTCTTATTCTCAAAGAACATGGCAAAGAAAAATATTAAATTGACTAAAAATGGTACAAGTAATTTGTTATAATTTCCTAGCTTCTCTAGGAGATTAAAAGCACCAAGATTGTTAGTATTCTCTTTATATCTTATAATAAGATATTTCGTCCAGCAAATTTGAAGACTGAGAAGGATACAATTAAAGACAAAAAATTGTGCAGAAAGTGGAAGAAGTGAAAAATAAGAAAGCAACCCTAGTACTTAATAAATGCAGTTGGAGATCAAGCAAAAATAAGTCCTACTTCATACTTATAAAATCACAGACTTTTTAAATTGATTGTGTCTTATGGAGGTATGGGCAGGTTCCACTCATGAAAGTATACACAGGTTCTAGAAATGTTGAAATAAATATATGTTTTATAGATAAATACTGTTTTGAACAGAAAAAAAGTGAATGACAGAGTTATGTCTTAAATTTTGATACAAAAAGCAAAAAAATATATTTTGCCAAATTGTGATCTTGATACTTATACAAAAGGCAAAATTTGGGAAAATGAATCTGATCTAGGATAGTATTTTTAATGCATCTATTAAAATACTTTGTTCACTAGAATGAAAAGTAAGATATGCTTAAAGCAAACTCCAAAATATAGTTTAATTAACTGGCGTATACTTAAAGTATTGTCTCAAATTTGTTATTGTAGTTTTTGTTCTTACAGAAAGATTTCTGTTCTAATGGCATCTGCAGTAACAAGACTTGGACTGTAAAGATAATCTCTTAGCTTGCAAATCTTTATTTTAGTTATTTACTTTGCTATTGTTACCAAATTCGGTTCACAAAGTTGGTAGAGATGCAATTTATGTCACAAATGATTCATAAATATTAGGAATGTCTTTTGCAGGAGAATGCCATTAAGATAGCCAGGAGAATAGCTCATTTTATGTGAAATTCTCTATTTTTTTTTATATTACCACTACAAGTTGTAAGGACAATATTAATTTTCATAAGCATATTGGAGAACTACTAAATTGAAATTAAAATGTGTTGGCTTTGCAGTTTTAAAGAGCACCTAAAATTAAGCTTGGAAGAGACCTGTTCTTTATATGAGCTATTTTCTGCAAACGTAGGCAAAATCTATTACTTGTCCTTCTGTGGACCAAGTCATCATTAGATGTCTGAGTCTGAGTATATGGTTGTGAATTGCATCTTTTTTGCCCCAAAGCCTTGTGCACATACTCATTGCCTGTAAATAATCATATACTAGTTTTATAGTTTAGTTAGTTCTTATGTTTGTTTGTATTTTTTTAGTGGATCAATAGGTAGAAACACAAGCGGAAAATTTTTTAAATGTGCTTCAGAATTATTAACAATTAAACCAAGAAAAATCATAGGACACTCTAAACTTTCCCTTACTTACTTCAGTTCAAGTCAATCAATTCAAATTAATGAACATACAATAGTTAACTAGTGAGATATTATACTAGAGCCTTTAGATCAGAAGAATAAACTAATTTTAAGCCATATTCAGTCAAGAGGAATAATTGTCCCAGGAAAGAAAAAAATAAACAAATAAAAAAATCTTGCTTAGAAAATCCACACTATGTCAATTTTTTATGCTTTTTTTTGTGGTAAAAATATATATAAAATTTACTGTCAACCATTTTTAAATATACAGTACAGTTGTGTTAACTATCATTGTGCAGCAGACCTCTGGAACTTTTTCTCTTGTAAAACTAAAACTCTATAGTCATTGAAAAACTTCCCATTTCCCCCTTCCCTCAACCCTAGGTAACCACCATTCTACTTTTTGTTTCTAAGAGTTTGACTACTTTAGAAACCTCATATAAATGGAATCATGCAATGTTTGTCTTATCTGCCTTATTTCACTTAGCATAATGTCCTCAAGGTTCATTCATGTTGTAGCGTATGACAGGGTTTTCTTCTTTAAGTTTGAATATTATTCCATTTTATGTGTATATCATATTTTTCCTTATCCATTGATCTGTTGAAGATACTTAAGTTGCTTTCACGTCTTGGCTATTGTGAATAAAGTAGCAATGAACATGTGTGTGCAAATTTCTTTGCATGATCACGTTTTCACTCTTTTGGATACATTCACAATCAGAAGTGGGATTACTGGATCATATCACAGTTCAATTTTTAGTTTTTTGATGAACCTCCATGCTGTTTCTCATAGTGGCTGCACCATTTACATTCCCCCCAAAAGTGTACAAGGTTCATCTTTGTCAGCATTTGTTATTTTCTACCTTTTTGATAATGGCTGTCCTAACAATATGAGGTGATATCTCATTGTGGTTTTGATTTGTATTTCCCTGATGATTAATGACTTTGCGCATCTTTTTCTTATGTTTGTTGGCCATTTGCATACCTTCTTTGGAGAAAAGTCTATTCAAGTCATTTTCCCATGTTTTAATTTTTTTTTCTTAATAAGTTGTAAAAATTCTTTATATAGTCCAGATATTAACCCCTTATCAGACATATGAGTTGAAAATATTTTTCTCCCATTCCTTAGGTTGTCTTTTCACTCTGATGACTGTTTCTTTTGCTATGTAGAAATATTTAAGTTTAAGGTAGTCTCGTTTATTTTTGCTTTTATTGCTTGTACTTTTGATGTCAGATCCAAGAAATTATTGCCAAATCCCATGACATAAAAGTTTTTACCTATATTTTCTTCTAGGAATTTTACAATTAAAAGTCTTATTTTTATGTCTTTAACCCATTTTGAGTCAATTTTTGTATAGGACGTTAAGAATGAGTCCAAATTCCTTCTTTTGCATTTGGATGCTGAGTTTCCCAACACCATTTGTTGAAGAGACCATTTTTTCCCCATTGTGTAGTCTAGACACCCAGTTGAACATCATTTGACCATTTATATGTGGGTTTATATTCTGTTCCACTGATCAATATGTGTCTTTATGCCAGTACCACAGTATTTTGATTACTATAGCTTTGTAATATTGATTTCTGTATTGTAATATTGATTACTACAGCTTGTAACATTGATCACAATAGCTTTGTAATATTTGATTACTATAGCTTTGAAATCAGGACATGTGAGGCAAAAAATGCCTTTGGTATTTAATAGGAAGTACATTGAATATATAGATCACTTTGAGTGGTATGAACATTTTAACAATATTAAGTCTTTCAGTCCATGACCACAGAACATCTTTTGATTTATTTGTGCCTTCTTTAGTTTCTTTCAGCAATGTTTTTGTAGTTTTCAGTGTAAAACTCCTTTGTCTTCTTGGTTTGCTTTATTCCTAAGTACTTTATTCTTTTTGATGCTATTGCAAATAGAACTGTTCTCTTAATTTTCTTTTCAGAATGTCCTTTACTAATGTATAGAAAAGCAGCTGATTTTTGTGTGTTGATTTTGTATTCCGAAATGTTGCTGAATTCATTTATTAGTTCTAAGGGGTTTGTGTGTGTGTGGAATCTTTAGGGTCTTCAAAGTATAGGATCATCTATTATATCATATCATCTATTAACAGAGATAATTTAAATTCTTCCTTCCCAATTTTGATGGCTTTTATTTCTTTTTCTTGCCTCATTGTTCTGGCTAGGACTTCCAGTACTATGTTGAATAGAAGTGGTGAGAGTGGGCATCCTTTCCTTGTTCATGATCTTAGAGGGAAACTTTCAATTTTTCATCGTTGAGTATGACATTTAATTGGGGGCTTTTCATCTATGGTCTTTATCGTGAGGAGGTAACGTCCTCTTATTCCTAGTTTGTTGAATATTTTTATTATGAAAGGGTGTTGAGTTTGTCAAATGTTTTTCTGCATCAATTGAGATGATCACATGGTTTTTGTTCTTCATTCTGTTAATGCGATGTATTATATCGATTGAGTTTCATTTGTTAAACCATCCTTGCATTTCAGAAATAAATTCCACTTGGTCATGGTGTATAATTTTTTTAATGTTCTGCTGAATTTGGTTTGCTGGTATTTTGTTGAGGATCTTTGCTTCTTCAGTATTCATCAGGTATATTGGCCCATCGTTTTCTTTTCACATAGTGTCTTTTTTTGGCTTTGGTATCAGGGTAATGCTGACCTCATAAAATGAATTGGGAAGTGTTCCCTCCTTTTCTAATTTTTAGAAGAGTTTGAGAAGGATTGGTGTTAATTCTTTAAATATTTGGTAGGATTCCCCAGTGAAACTATCTAGTCCTGGGATTTTCTTTGGGGGAAGGTTTTTGATTACTGATTCAATTTCCTTACTAGTTATAGGTCTGTTCAGACTTTCTATTTATTTATGATTTAGTTTGGTAGGTTCTATATTTCTAGAAATTTATCCATTTCTTCTAGGATATCCAGTTTGTTGGCAGTAATTGTGCATAATGATCTCATAATCCTTTTTATTTCTGTGGCATCAGTTGTAATGTCTCCTCTTTCATTTCTGATTTTATTTATTTGAGTCTTTTCTATTTTTTTCTTAGTTAGTCTAGCTAAAGGTTTGTCAATTTTGTTATCTTTACAAAAAAACAACTTTTAGTTTTGTTGGTTTTTTCCTACTGTTTTTCTATTCACTATTGCATTTATTTCTACTATAATCTTTATTATTTCCTACCTTCTGCTAATTTTGGATTTACTTTGTTCCTCTTTTTCTATTTCCTTGAAGTGTAAAGTTAAGCTTTTGATGAGATCTTTCTTCTTTTTTAATGTAGATATTTACTGCTATAAATTTCTCTCTTCTTACTGTTTTTGCTACATCCCATAATATTTGGTATATAGTATTTTCATCTCATTTGTCTCAACATATTTTCTAATTTCCTTTATGTGTTCTTTTTTCACTCATTGGTTGTTCAAGAATGTGTTCAATTTCCACATATTTATGAATTTTCCAGTTTTCCTTTTGCTATTGATTTCTAGTTTCATTCCTTTGTGATCAGAAAAGATACTTAGTGTGAGTTTAATCTTCATAAATTTGTTAAGACATGTTTTGTGATCTAACATGACCCATCCTCTGCACTTGAGAAAAGTATGTATTCTGCTCCTGTTGAGTGAACTGCTCTGTAAATATCTTTTAGGTCCAATTCATCTACGGTGTTGTTCAAGTTCTGTTTCCATATTGATCTTCCACTATGGTCTGAATGTTTGTGCCCCACCCCCAAATTTATATGTTGAAACCTAATGGCCAATGTGATAGCATTTGGAAGTGAGGCACTTGGGAGCTGAATAGGCCATGAGGGTAGAGCTCTCATGAATGAGACTGGTGCTCTTATAAAAGAGACCCTGCAGGGCTCCCTAACTCTTTCCACCATGTGAGGACATGGTGGGAAGTTGGCAGTCTGCAACCTGGAAGAGGGCCTTCACCAGAAACTGACCGTGCTGATACCTTGATTGTGGACTTCCAGCCTCTGGAACTGTGAGCAATAGATTTCTGTTTTTCATGAGTCTGTGATATTTTGTTATGGCACCTGGAATGGACTAAGACAGAAATTTGGTACCAAGAAGTAGGGATGCTACTGTAACAAATACCTAAAAATGTGGAAGTGGCTTTAGAACTGGGAAATGGGTAGAAACTGAAAGAGTTTTGAGGTGCACGTTAGAAAAAGCCTATGTTGCCATGAGCGGAGTATTAAAAGCAATTCTAGTGACCATTCAGAAGGAGAAGAGGAGAGTTGTAGAGAAACCCTCAATCTTCCTAGAGAATAAGTAGACTTTCTAAGAAGTCATGAACAGAATGTTGGTAGAAATATGGATGGTGAAGGCCATTCGAATGGGGTCTCAAATGGAAATAAGGAACATATTATCAGAAACTGAAGAAAAGATGATTCTTGTTATAAAGTGGCAAAGAGCTTGGCTGAAATGTGCCTGTGTCCTAGTGTTTTGTGGAAGGTAGAACTTGTAAGCAATAAAATTGAATATTTGGCTGAGGAAATTGCTAAGCAAAGTATAGTAAAAGCTGCCTGGTTTCTCTTGAATGTTTACAGTAAAATGTGAGAAGAGATAAATGATGTAAAACAGAATTGGTAATTAAAAGGAAGCCGAACTTAAAAATTTGTTAAATGTTCAGCCTATCCATATTGCTAAACATGAGAAAGCATGTTTGGAAGAGTACACTAATGGTGTGGCCAAGTGACCCTTTGATAAGGAGATGAGTATGGGTGTGAAAGATAAAAATCATATGATACTATCAATTGATGCATAAAAAGCATTTGACAAAATATATCCTTTCATGAAAAATACTCTCAACAAAATCAGTATAGAACAAACATACCTCAATATAATAAAGACCATATATAACAAGCCCACAGCTAACATTGTACTCAATGGTGAAACATTGAAAGCTTTTCCTCTAAGATCAGGATCAATAAAAGCTTGCCCACTTTCACAACTCCTATTCAACAAAGTACTGGAAGTCCTAGCCAAGCAGTTAGGCAAGAAAAAGAAATAAAAGGCATCCAAATCGGAAAGGAAGAAGTAAAATTGCCCCTCTTTGCACATGATATGATCTCATATACAGAAAATCCTAAAGACTGAAGCAAAAACTGTTAGAACTAATAAATTAATTCAGTAAAGTTGTAAGATTAAAAAATCAACATGCAGAAATCAGTTGCGTTTCTATACACTAACAATGAAATAACTGAAAAAGAAATAAAATAGTCTCATTGATAATAGCATCAAAAACAGTAAATTTGACCAAGGAGGTGAAAGATCTAGTCACTGAAAACTGTAAGACATGATGAAAGAAATTGAAGAAGACACAAATAAATGCAAAGATATCTCATGTTCATGAATTGGAAGAATTAGTATTGTTAAAATGTCCACACTACTCAAAGCCTTCTATAGATTCAATGCATTCCCTATCAAAATCCAATGGTATTTCTCACAAAAAATAGAAAAAGAAAATTCTAAAATTCCTATGGAACCACAAGAGACTCTGAGTAGCCAAAACAATTCTGAGAAAGAAGAACAAAGCCAGAAGTATCACATTTTCTGATTTCATACTGTATTACAAAGGTATAGTAATCAAAGCAGTATGGTACTGGCTTAAAAATAGATACATAAACCAATGAAGCAGAATTGATAACCCAGAAAGAAACCCTCGTATATAAAGTCAACTAGTGTTTGACAATAGAGTCAAGACTACTCCTTGGGGAAAGGATAGTCTCTTCAATAATTGGTATTGGGAAAACTGGATAATCACATGCAGAAGAATGAAATTTGACCCCTATTTTACACCACTCACAAAAATTAACTGAAAATGGATTAAAGACTTAAACATATAACCTAAAACCTTAAAATCCCTAGAAGAAATGATAGCGAAACAGCTCCTTAACATTGGTCTTGGCAATGATTTTTTGGCTATGACCCGAAAAGCACAAGCAACAAAAGCGAAAATATATAAGTGAGACTACATCAAACTAAAAACTTCTGTGCAGCAAAAGAAACAATCAACAAAACGAAAAGGCAACCTATGAAATGCGAAAACATATTTGCAAACCATACATCTGATAAAGGGTTAATATCCAAAATATATTTAAAAACCCATACAACTCAATAGCAAAAACACAAACAATCTATTTAACCATGAGCAAAAGATCTGAATAGACGTATTTGCAAAGAAGACATACGAATGGCCAACAGGTACATGAAAAGATGCTCAACATCACTAATAATCAGGGAAATGAAAACCAAAACCACAATGATATATCGCCTTACACCTGTTAGAATGGTTGTTGTCAAAAAGACAAGAGGGGCCGGCCCCATGGCTTAGCGGTTAAGTGCGCGTGCTCTGCTACTGGTGGCCTGGGTTTGGATCCCGGGTGCACACCGACGCACCGCTTCTCTGGCCATGCTGAGGCCGCATCCCACATACAGCAACTAGAAAGATGTGCAACTATGACGTACAACTATCTACTGGGGCTTCGGGGGGAAAAAAAGGAGGAGGATTGGCAATAGACATTAGCTCAGCGCCGGTCTTGCTCAGCAAAAAGAGGAAGATTAGCACAGATGTTAGTTCATGGCTGACTTTCTCACACACACACAAAAAAAGACAAGAGAACAAGTGTTGATGAGGATGTGGAGGAAAGAGAACGCTTGTACATTCTTGGTGGGACTATAAGTTGGTGCAACCACTATGGAAAACAGTATAGAGGTGCCTCAAAAAATTAAGAATAGAATAACCATATGATCCAGAAATTCCACTTCTGTGTACATATCCAAAAGAAATGAAATCAGGATCTTGAAGAGATATCTGCACTCCCATGTTTACTGCAGCATTATTCAAAATAGCTAAGATATGGACACAATGTAAGTGTCCATCTATGGATGAGTAGATAAAGAATATGTGGTATATGTATATATACATGGAATATTATTTGAAGGAAGTCTTGTGCTTTATGACAACATGGATGGACCTTGAGGGCATTATGCTAAGTGAAATAAGTCAGAGACAGAAAGACAAATACTGTATGATATCTATTATATGTGGAATCTAAAAAAGCCAAACCCATAGAAATGGAGAGTAGAGGGTGGTTGCCAGGGGCTAGAGGTAGGGGAAACGGGGAGATGTTGGTCAAAGGTTACAAACTTCCCATTATAAGATAAATTAGTTCTGGGGATCTAATGTACAGCATGGTGACTATAGTTAACAATAATGTATTCTATACTTGAAAGTTGCTAAGAGAATAGATCTTAAATTTTCTCACAACAACAACAACAAAAAAGGTAATTATGTGAGATGATGGAGATGTTAACTAATCCTTTGTGGTAATCATTTCACAACATATAAGTATATAAAATCATCAAAACCTTAAACTTACACAATTTTATATTGTCAATTATATCTCAATAAAAATGGAAAAAATTATGAGTCCAAGGGAAATCAGGAGAAAGAAAGGATCTCCTGAGCCATGGGGAATAAGCCACTGGAGAAACTTTCCCAGGGGTAACAGGACCGGGGTCTGTTCAAAGAGCACCTTCCATCACCAGGGTAGAGGATGCTTACCACATCTGTCCAGAGAATTTCAGAATTGCTATGGGCCAGTGACTGACTGCTATAGGTGTCACACCCTTCCCCCGCGAATGTGTGTTTCTTATAGTAATCCCATACTCATTCTCCCATGGTTTAATATGGGTAATTTTCCTTTTTAGTGCATAACTCACTGGATTACGAAGATGCTCATCGTTGCCTTGTGTGAAGACAATTGCATATCAACCCATAATGAAGAGACCTCTACAATTGCCCAAAGATCCTATACGTTGAGATCAACACTGTGACTAGATAGGAATTTTGAATTTTCTTCCTAGGAGTGGGGACAAGTGTATTTCTGCATGTGGTAAGGAGAGTGAACCAAATACCTGGAGAACAGACGGTGGTCTGAGGTAGTCATTATCCAATTCATCAAATATTCTAAGTTTTCCTTCTGGGAAAATGGTAGGGTGGCATGTTCCTGTTCTCTTGGAGTCAGGTATGGCCAAAGGGTTAGCTTTGTCCAATGATGTGTGAGCAGAGAGGCAGGTGCTACTTCTGAGTAGAAGCTCTAGGAGCCAGTGTGGGATTCCCCACACTCTATTCTCCCCTCTGACAACAATGCTCCAGATAGTGGCTGCTCCCTCGTCGGGAGGGACTCATACACTATGCGGCCTTTTCAGATTGGCTTCTTTCATTCCATAAAATGCATGTAAGAAAATTTATCTTTTTTTTTTTTGGTGAGGAAGATTCACCCTGAGCTAATATCCATTGGCAATCTTCCTCTTTTTTTTTTCCTGTTTGAGGAAGATTAGCCCTGAGTTAACATCAGTGCCAGTCTACCTCTATTTTGTATGTGGGATGCCTCTGCAGCATGACCGATGAGTGGAGTAGGTCCACACCCAGGATCCGACCCTGCAAACCCGGGCCGCCGAAGCCAGGCGTGTGGATGGAACTTTAACCACTCGGCCATGGGGTCAACCCCAGAAAAATGTTTTATTAAGTAAAATCATCCATAAATGTCCCACCAAAATAGAACAAATGGTTTCTAAGATTACCAATAAGTTGTGTCCCCTTGCATAACCAGATTAATAATTATGAATGTTAGCTCATTTCTTAAATCAAAGGACGTATAAAATATTTGGCCACTTCTATTTTTACTAAATTGATGTTCATAGTTAAGTGTTTTGTTGTATTTGGAAAAGTATTTTCATTTGTTCAGCACATTTAATATTCATGTAGTCTTTTTTATGCTTTTATTATATCCCGCTTCACTTTTCTATTCCTAATGCTGACTCCCCCACCTCCGCCAGAGTAGTCCTTATTATTTCTTGCAATATTATAAAAGTCTCCTATTATAGCTTCTCACCACCATTTTATCCCTCCCTAATCAATCATCTCAATGATTGCCAGGATATTCCATAATGTATAATTCTGATCATGTCTTTCACCTTAACAAAAATCATTAATGATGACCCCTTCTGTGCTGAATAAAGTCTAACGACCTGACCCCCCCCAATTACCTGTCAAAGAGCTTGTGCTCCCTGAGTTGCTCCTACATTTCCCTGACTTTGTTCACATAGAACTTCCCTTCATTTCATTTCTCTGCTTTATCTTAACATTTTGTATTGTATCCATAATATATATACAAAAAAATGCACACACACAGAGTTTTAAAAATATAAAGAAATGTAATCACTTGTGTATCCACAATATAAGTCAAGTAAGAAGGTATTGCCACACACCAGAAACCCCTACTAGATGTAATCACTGGTCTGAATTTTGCGTTAATTGTATTTTTCCTTTTGTTTTTGTATTTAGTTTTATCCCACAGTTATCCATCTTGAAGCTATAATGCCTAGTGGTGCATTTTTGAATTTTATATAGATGGAAGTATAGAATTTGTTGTTTAGCATCTTGCTCCTTTTACTCAATAGCATGTTTGTGAAATTACTCATGTATTTAGATTGAGCTCGAGGTCATTTGTTTTCATTGCCAGGTGGTATTTTCTGAATATCTAGCTGACACCTGTTAATGGGTGTTGGACGCCATTTTGTAGGCATAAACATACATGGACTTGAAATTCCAAAAAAGAGATCAGGACCTGGGAATCATAGACATATAAGGAGTCATTAAAAGCCACGGTCATGGAAAAGATTGCTTGAGATAGTGCACAAAGTGAGAAGAGAAGGAGGACTTATCCCATTGCCAGGAAACACCAACATTTATATGAAGAAGCAGAAAAATAACCATGGCAAGGAGGTGTTAGCAAGGAAGAAGGAACATGAAGAGATAGGGGTGTTAAGGAAGTCAACAATAATGTGTCAATGGAGAAGTGAAGTAAGCGAAAAATTGATGTAATTGTTGAATTGGGAGCTATTTAGGGAGTGATTTCAGTGGAGTGATGGGGGTAGGTAACAGCCTTATTCCAGTAGGTTGAGGAGTAAAAAAATGGCAAATAAAAACAAGAAGAGATATCTTTTTTTATTTTTTAAGTAACTTGGCTGTAAGGAGAAGGAGAAATATAAAATTATAACTGGAGTGGGATATCAACGTAGTGGGAGGTTTTATTTTAAGATAGAAAAGCCTGGAGCAGGCTTACATGCCTAAGGAAAGACCCGTTAGAGACAAAAGGCCATTGTTATGAGGGTAAAGTTAGAGGCATTAGTTCTTTGTAGACAGAAAGCACAATGTAGAATTAATCCTCCAAGTCTAAAAATCTCATGGATTATTATTTATGTTTTTTTCCATGGAGTATCTTCTTACAAACTCACTCTGATTTCTTCTGATGTAATACTGAATAGTCATTTAAATTTTCAGTGACCCAACTCAGTAATCCTTTTCTGCTCTTTTTATTTTTAAATCAGCTTTGTTGAATTATGACTTACATAAAATAATACACTAATTTTACTGCACACTTTGTTGACTTTTTTAGAATCATTTTCATCAATTTTAATATGCATTTTTAAAAAATTTTAACATCTGTGAAATAGGATGCTTCTTACAATCAATGGCATGTCATAATTTAAATACAAACTTTTTTTTCTGACTCAGTGATACATACAGTATATTTTATGACTGGTATCAGATTTGATGAATTAAGATAATTATGAATAATCCTGGTCATACCAACGGGTGTGTGTCATTTGTGCTAATATTAACTGGCATGTGTGAACTGGGGGAAAATGTTCTCCCATTTAATCATTGACTTAAAATAATTACCACATACACATGGGGAATTTCTGATTTCTGGCTTTGCCTTTAGGAATGAAGCCATTTTTGAAAAACCACTTTATGGAAAACTATCTTAACAGATCAGCTTTAGGACCACGAAAAGATGGGGAGGAAAAATGTTTTGTTTAATTCTCAGAAGTATTTCTTCCTCCTGAGAATGTTGGCATTCTCAATGCTATAAAGAGGATGTAAGGGTCTCATTGTGGTTGAAAATAATTTCCCCAAGAGCTTTACAGGACATTGAGTCACATAGTGATAATTTGGTTATCTAGATAAATAACTCCATTCTTTAAAAGGCCCTACATTTCAATATATTTTTAATTGACAAACTGAAATCAGAGTCTCATCACTCAAACACAACTGTTGACATTTAGGATATATTTCCTTCTGGTCTTTTTTCATAATCATATTTTACATTGTTATTGTATATGTATGCAATTCTGTATCTTGTATCTATTTAGTTACAGTTGGATTACAAATATTTTCTGAGTGGTATCCAGGCTTTGTTAATTACCATCTTTAATGGCTGCATCAGGGTTTCTTAAATGAATATCCTATATTTTACATGTGATTTTCCCTATTGTTTCCAAAATTTGGCAATATAAAGCTATAAGATTTGGGTATTTTCAAATATTTAGGCAGAGTTTAAGAAACAAGATTTAGGATATCAATTAGTATACATTTTATTGTGACTTTGCAGAGCAATCATATTAGTTATTTGTAACTAATATAGTATATCTTGTATACTATTTATAACAGGGCAGATACTGTACGTACTGTACTCTAGTTAATGATGACAATTAGCTTTACTTATATAATTTGTTGACTTTTGACTAATGTATGGAGTTTTGTAACATTGTAGTTATATAGTGATATAGAACATTCTCATTACCTCAAAAAATTTCCTCAGGCCCTTTGCAATCAACCTTCTCTACTCACTCCTTGCCCCGGGCAATCTCTGACCTACTTTTTATCCCTATAGTTTTCCTTCTAGAGAATTGCATATAAATTAAATCTTGCAGTATATAGACTGTAGTCTCTTGTATCTGGCTTCTTCCACTTTGCGTAGTGGTTGTATCAGTAGTTTGTTCTTTACTGTTGTGTAGTATGCCATTGAATAAATGTGCTCCAATTTGTTTATCCATTCATCAGTTGAAGGACATTTGGCTAGTTTCCACTTTCTGGCTATTACTAATAAAGCTGTTATTAACATTCAAATGCAAATCTTTTGTGGACGTATGTGGTCATTTATCTTGGATAAATATTTAGAAGTAGAATTGCTAGGTCTTATGTTAACTTTCTAATTTTATAAAAAGTGTAAAATTATTTTTCAAAGTCATACCATTTTGCATTCTGACCCATAATTTATGAGAATTCTATTTATTCCACGTCTTCACCAACACTTGGTTTTTCCATCATAATTTTAGCCATTCTAGCAGTTGTGTAGTAGTAGCATTGTGATTATGGTTTGTGTTTCCCTAATGACTAATGACGTTGGACATCTTTCCACAAGCTTATTTTCCATTTGTATATATTCTTTGGTAAAGTATCTGTTCAAATCTTTTGCCCATTTCTTTATTAGAGTGTATTTGTACAATACTTGTAACTAGAGACTTTATTCAGATTTTATCAGCATTCATACGAACTCGTTTATGTCTCTGTATGTGTATGTATGTGTATAGTTCTATGTAAATTTATCACATGTATAGATTTGTGTAACCGCCATCAAGATACAAAACTGTTTCATCACCACAAATGAACTCCTCCATGCTACCCCTCCATGGTAATACCTCCACAATCCTGACAATGAACAGTGATTTTCAAAATAAAAAGTTTTGATTTATCAATTATTTTATAGTTCATGCTTCTTGTATTTAGGAAAACTTTGCCTAACCCAGGGTTACTACAACTTTCTTCTAGGTTTCCTTATAGAACTCTTTTCCTTATCACACTTACTCTTGATCCATTTCAAGTTAAATTTTTCTCTCTAGAGGCCTTGCACGTATTTTTTTAAGTTTACCTTTAAGTATTTTATAGTCTTTATGCAATTGAAAATTGTATTTTTAAAAATTTAAATTTCACATAGGGACAGGGAATTTTCCTATAGCATTTTGTTGCTGCAGATATTCTGAAATAGTTTCTTGTCATCTGTAATGGATTGAATAATGTCCCTCAAAATACTTGTCCCCCCAGAAACTCAGAATGTGACCTTATTTGGAATAGCGATCTTCGTAGATGCGATTAACGTAAAGATCTTGAGATTAGACATCCTGGATTATCTTGGTGGGCCTTAAGTCCAATGATGAGAGTCCATATAAGAGACAGAAGTGGAGACACAGAGATACACAGAAGGAAAAACTCACAGAATGAAAGAAGCAGAGATTGGAGTTATGAAACTACAAGCCAAGGAACACCAAGAATTGCCAGCAGCCACAAGGCATGGAACAGATTTTCCCTCATCGCATCCAGAAAGAATCAATACTGTCGACGCCTTAATTTCAGAATTTTGCCATTTAAAACTGTAAGAGAATAAATTTCTGTTGTTTTAAGCCACTCAATTTGTGATAATTTGATATAGCAACTCTAGGAAACTAATACTTCACTTAACTGTGGTGGTAATTTCTGAACGAAGACGGAAATTCTAGGTTGCCGAGAGATAAGAGAGTAGACGAGAGCTCTTTTTAGGTCACAACAAAATAAATACTGTGAAGACTCAATGGAAAACTCACAGTCATGTAATAAAAATTCATCCAAATCGCCTATATGAAACTTGCGGGGAGAATTTTTATAAACTTGGGATATCTCTCCATTGTGAAGTTTTTTGATGATTTGAAATATCCTCCAGAACTCACTTTTCTCCACGATGAATCTAGAATAACTTCCGCATTTCAATGACATTGATTTTTCTGTGTCCCATCTCTAATTCCAAGTTTGTTCAGGTTTGAAACAAATGATACTTAATTCAAAGTCAAGATGGCATTTTTACAATACCAGCATCACCTTGTCATATTATAATATCCTTTATCAGTGCTCATTAAGTTAATTGAACACTTGCCTGTTGAAAGCAATTAAAAATCATTTTTTACCAGGATTGTTTTTGAAACTACAAGATAATTATGAAGGTTAGTTTTTTAATATTAATATTAAGAGGTAAAACTTACTATTGTGTTATTACAAATTAATCTTGAATCCTAAGTTCTTTCAATTGTCCTACTGCTGGCTTTCTCTTTCTGCACCATGCAAAACCAGAGGAGACAGGATGCTGGTTCAGGCTAACCAGCACCAATACCCATAAACCACGCAAATCCAAATATGGGCAAAAATTTAAACAGTTATTTCTAGGCCACCAACCTATGGTTGCAAAGTAATAATGGAAGAGTTATTCTGTACCTCAGATCCTCCAAACTCTGTCCTTTGTACCAGAAAAAAAGGAAGAGAGAAAGAAAATTTAAACTTATAAGAGCCAAAATCCAGAACACTGACAACACCAAACTCTGGAGAGGATGTGGAGCAACAGGAACTCTCATTCATTGCTGATGGGAATGCAAAAAGGTACAGCCACTTTGGAAGACAGTTTGGAGGTTTCTTATAAAACTAAACGTACTCTTACTAAACAATCCAGCAATCATGCACATTGGTATTTACTCAAAGGAGTTGAAAATTTATGTCCATACAAAAACCTGCACACAGATGATTATAGCGGCTTTATTCATAATTGCCAAAACATGGAAGCAACCAAGATGTCCTTCAGTAGGCAAATGGATAAAAAGCTGTGGTATATCCAGACAATGGAATATTATTCAGCGGTATAAAGAAACGAGCTATTGAGACATGAAAAGACACAAAGGAAACTTAAATCTTAAAAGGCTGTGTAATATATGGTTCCAACTATATGAAATTCTGAAAAAGACAAAACTACGGAGACAGTAAATAGATCAGTGGTTGCCAGGTTGTGGGGAGAGGGATGAATAAGTGTAGCACAGAGGATTTTCAGGACAGTGATAATATTCTGTATGATGCTATAATGATGGATATATGTCATTATACGTTTGTCCAAACCCATAGATGTACAACATCAAGAGCAAACCCTAATGTAAAGTATGGACTCTAGGTGATAATAATGTGTCAATGTAGGCTCATTAATTGTAATAAAGGTACAACTTTGGTGGGAGATGTCGATAATGGGGGAGGCTATGTATGTGTGGGGGCAGGAGGTATGTGGGAAGTCTCCATATCTTCTGCTCAATATCTGTGAACCTAAAACTTCTCTAAAAAATAGTCTGTTAAAAATGAATAAATAAAAGCCATGTGTATTGGGTGAGGAGGATGAGGTTACTGTTGTTGCAAGGGAGATCTCCCAGATTTTCTAACAACTATGATTTTCCTCCAATTCCTGATGGGTACCATGCTTCCAGGTTGCTATGGTAACTCTTCTTGGCTGACTGCCCAGAGCCTGTGCAGAATCCTTATGCCACTCAGAGAATATATACATTGCTAGTACTTCTGCTAAGGTTGCCAGGAGCAACACTACACAGCACACAAGCTTCACCCACCTTAGATGGGGACAGAACAGGAACCTAGAGAAGTTCTAGAAACTCTGTACCTTGGGCTAAATTAAGACCCCTATGGTCCTACATTGTTTCAGCAAATATTTTCCAAACAGTGTTAGATACTGCTCTAGGTGCTAAGAATATAACTGATCAAAAGAGCCAAAGTCCTTGATCTCAGAAAGCTACATTAAGGCTGGGATGAGAGGAGGAGAGAAATTTTTTTAAAGTCAAATAATATGACTCTACATAGTGATACATGATATAAACCTAATAAATAAGGGTTTTATATAGGTTATCTGTATAGTTATATAATTAGTGATCTTGGTGGTGGGGAAAGTAAAGGATAAGGAAGGAAAAAATCTTTCAGCAGAGATCTAAATGATCAGGAACCAGATGTGCAAAGATGAGCATGCCCAGGAGAAGTAAAAACAGTGCCAAAGACTTGGGGAGGATGGTGAGAGGGGCTTGATGCAGTTGGCCTCGTGCGCCAAGAGGTTCAAATTTCTAGGTACAATTAGAAACTACTGAAGGGCTTTAAAGAGGGAGTTGCATAATCTGATTTAAGGTTGTAAATGATGACTGTGGTCACTCTGACTGCTCCATGGAGACAGACTGTAAAGGATCAGGGAAGGAAAGAAGAAGAAATAAAAAAATAGTAGTCTATTACATATTACAGGAGTGTAGGGGAAAAATAGAGATATCTTGATACAAGCAGTAGATGGAGAGAAATGGCTAAGCTTGAAAGGTATTTTGAAGGCAGAATCAAACAGATTTCTTGATAGATTGATAGATTTGATGGGGGCAGGTAACAAGTGAAGGAAAGGTGAAAATCCAAGATGACACCAAGGCTGGCTTGAATCTTTTCATCAGCAGTTTTGCGTAAATTGCCTTAGGCTGCTGTTTATATCTGTCTCTTCCAATCTCAGCAACATATTTTTGGGAGACAATTGTCCATGGGTGTCTTGCATTTCTGTACATTTGATGAGCATTGACTGTGTTTGTTCTGGACTATCTTTTCAAAACTGATTGTACAGCAAAAGCCTTTGAAAATAGACATAATGTACCCCTCAGGAACAAAGGAGAGGTTTGGTTACTATTCCATATAATACAGATAATGTCTCCCTTAGAGGCAAAAGTCAGACAGGTTTACTTCCCATTATTAAAAAATTGGGGTTCCCTAAGCTCATGGCTCCCCTCTTGTAGTGCAACCTGTGCATCCCAGTCACGTCACCTGCAAACTGGGGCTCAGAGAACCAGTGCAAGTACTATACCTTGGATACTCCTATTGCTTTGGGTAATAAACTGTCCTTTGTCTCTGACCCAGTAGTCTCATGTCTTCTAATAGCGTCTTTGAAACTGGCAGTTACACTTGTTAACTTGCAAGTAGAGTAAACCTCAGATCCTTCCTAGTTCTTTTTTTTTTTTTTTTTTTTTTTTTAAAGATTTTATTTATTTTATTTTTTCCCCCCAAAGCCCCAGTGGGTAGTTGTATGTCGTAGCTGTGCATCCTTCCAGTTGCTGTATGTGGGACTCGGCCTCAGGATGAACGGAGAAGTGGTGCCTCGATGCGCACCCGGGATCCGAACCCGGGCCACCAGCATCGCAGCGCGTGCACTTAACCACCAAGCCACAGGGCCGGCCCCTTCCTAGTTCTTGATGTTTATCACCAGGGAAGTCTGAAGGAGGTACTCCTTCATTCTATGTCAGACTGTTTCATTTTTCTAATGGATTATTTCCTTATTCCTAAGGAAATCCCTTATTTCCTTTTTCAGAAGCTTCAGTTACCAAGGAGTAGCAACATCTTGCTTACCAGACGTGGAAAACTCTAAGGAAGTCACAATATATGTCATCTTTTTTTTTAAGTCCCATATCTAGATTAATGAGTATGTATGATAAGGATAGCTTTCAATATTAGAAGCTTGATTCAGGAAAACAATTTCAAACATTCTTTTTAAGCCCAAAAGACTTATCTGTAGCATTGCCTCTGTAATGAATTACCTCTTTTATTTTCCTTTCCATAATTATGGAGGAGGAATGTTTCCTAATTGGATACACCATGTGTGCCTCTAAGTATAACACGGAATCTTGATGATCTAAAGAGACAGGGTGTCACATCAGCTGAATGAATAAATGAATTACCATCAGCTGAATGAAGGTACACATTAAAGAAGTGGAAAACAATAATCATTTGTAAGGGAGGGAGGTGGGAGGAGCTTGAAGGAAGGTAAATCTAGAAAGGATGGGAGAGAATGAGAGAGAGATTTAGAATAAAACCAAGGTTGGTTTTAGTAGAGCAGAGTCCAGTATAAATCTGAGGCAATTATCCATTGGGACCACCTTGTTGGAGTAACTGAGAAATGTCCTAGGAGCTCTTGAGAGGAATCATTAGGTACTTAAGTGTGCTTAAAATGAAGCCTTGCTACTTAAGATAGTTACCGTATTCGTGGTCACAGATTTCTCACCAGAGCTATGGGAGTGCAATTAGCCAATCAGGTACGAGGATGAGAATCTAAATTGAAAGGTGAAATGGGTGTGAGGAGGACTTCTTAAACTGGTTTGGATATGGAATCCCACTTTTCAGTGAAATGTTTTGTGGATTCTATCCTCTATAGAATGATCAATGTTACTGGTTGTTTCACCTTCAAAAGGGTTGGGGCTAACATGGAAACAGATGCAAAGATGAAGAAAATGTACATATATGAAGGAAAAGGGACATTCTATTATCACCCACAGCTGGCATCCCTTTTTAGCGAAGCATTATTTATAACTTCTTCCTCGGTATTCTAGCTTTCTAGCCTTTTAAAAATGTCCTCTGAGTTCCAATCGCCTTCACAAGGTTTTAAAAAGAGATATAGAGACATTCTATCCTAACCACCTTCCAATCATGGCCTTCCACCATTATTATCTGTTTGTGGTATTTAAGGAGACATACATTTCTATTTCAAATTCAGGCATGTCAAGAATATTAGGAAAGCTACTATGAGAGGCAAACCAGGGTGAGATATGGAGCAAAGGTTTTACAGATGTATATTCCATTAAATTTTAAGAAAGTTCACTTTGAGAGTTTTTTAACCTTCCTGAATTAAGAATAATTCATTTCTGTGCCTGACCAAATTACAAAAAGTAGGTCATACATTCTGATAAGCTTCTTGGGGAGAGTTGATAAATTTTCACTTAATGGTCACATTAAGAGCAATCTTTTTCATTGCTATATTTCATTTAATAAGTTGCAGTAAGTACATGTCTTAATTTGTCCTAACCTACTTAGCTTAAGTCCTTCTATCTAGTCATAGATTATAAAATCTGTAGTAAGTAAAATTTTAAGATAGCATCTGTGACCTTCAGGCCCTGGTGTTACTCCCATGATTATGTTACCTTGTATGACAAACAGATTATCCCAGTGGGCCTAATCTAGTTACACTAGTTGTTTAAAAGCAGAGATTTCTCTGACTGGGGACACAAAAGGAATTCGCAGAGATAGGAAGCACAAAGACTCCTGCTAGCCAGATGGAGGGGGCCATGCGAAAGGACCAGTTAGTCTTCTGGAAGCTGACAGCAACTCCCAACCCCACAGCCAGAAAGGAAATGGAGACCTCAGACTTATAGCTGCAAGAAACTAATTTTACCAACAAACTGAATGATCTTGGAAGAAGATTTTCTTTTCCCTTCAGCCTCCAGATCAGAGTTCAGCCTGTCTAACATCTTGATTCTGGTCTTGTGAGACTCTAAACAAAGAACCATCTGAGCCAGCCTGGACTTCTGACCTGCAGAACACTGATAATAATCAGCATGCAAGTGTTTCTTTAAGATGCTATATTTGTGGTAATTTGTTACACAGAAATATAAGATTAATACAAAACCAAAAGCCTACATTATGAAATTACGGTAATTCCTGCCAATAATGTAGACAGTATTGATAAAATAATATTCTGATATTTATTTTAAAGGATTTTTTTTTTAAGAAGAAACTTCCAGGCAGGGTTTGAGGCACATCTTTTTTACTCTATCCTTGTACAGTTTATCTCACATTTCTTTGTTAGTTGTCAACATTTTTTTCAATGAAACACTATTTTGTTAGTGAGCATCTTAGAAAACAAACCAATAAACAAACCTCAATGAATCATGAGGATAAAATTTTCAGCAATACTGTTACACTTGACACAAAACATTCACCTCCACCTTTATCTTTGGTATTTCTAGGCTCCAGGACTTGCTAGAGAAGTTTGCTAAAATTAAGCCTGTTTGAGTTCCGTGACAACAAGTCAGGTGGCAGTTCCAACTAGACACAGCAGACATGAGGCAGTGCTGCACAGTGGTAAAGCCTGTGGGTTCCTGAGTAGGTCTGCCTGGTTTCCAATCCTGGCTCTGTCAGTTATTTACTATGTGACCTTGAGCAAGTTTCTCAAACCTGATGGTATGTTTCTTTATCTGTAAAACTGAGAGAAACAGTATATATCTTAAAGAAGGGATTATAAAGGTATCATATTTTAGGTATTTCCTAAAATATAGCAAATGCTTGGTACATTTTACAATGTTTACTGTCACAGGAGAGCTACCCAAGGCTAAAAACAACTCAAAGGCAATATACTTGATTCTAGACAACTTCCACCAATCTCAAAACCACAGTCTGTCTTGTGTCTTCACTTTTTTTGTGGATAACCTCCACCATTTTCCAGGTTGCCTAGACTCAAAGCTTCAGAATGATCTGAGGCAAACGTTTTGTAGTTTACTATCTTCTGATTGATACTATGTGATCATCCAAAAACATCCTATTGTTTTTGTTAGAGCAGGCCATTAGAGAGAGGCTTGTGCAAAATTTGGAGGGTGGAAGTAAAGGAGCAGCCATTTTTAACTCATATATATTGTCGCTGACATGCTGACTCACATCAGTGTTCTCCATCCACTCCTGGATCCTATTTTGGCTTTTTTGGCCCCGAGACCAAGTGTGTGTGTTTAGCTGTATGACAAAGAGCTCTGGCTTCTACAGGACATCCATTCCACCTAAGTCAGAGACAGGGCTCCAGCTTGTGCCTGTGGCTATCAGCTCGTTCTTGCTCTCTCCCACCTTACCTCCATCTTCCCTTCCTGACTGCCTGCCATGTGGACTTCAACCTCCAGCATCAGACTCAAAGACAACAGCCTTGCAGTGGCTGCTTAGTTAGCTCCCAGGATTGTCAGTCATGCTGCAGAGACGAGGAGAACTGAAATTTCCAGCATGCAACTGGATGAAAAGAAATATGAAATTAGCACAAAAAATTAAAAGGATGTATCTGGACTAGCATCTGGGAAAGCAGTTTAACTCCCTGCAGGGGCTTCAAGAAGGGGGTGAAGAAAGGAAACGAAGGATGCACCCTGTTCTGGATGTGGGTAGGGCAAGAAGCCGGGTAGGTTGGGAGAGCTGGTATCTCCTTCGCTCATGTCTTGGAGCTTGGCACAAGGGCAGTTTTAATGAGAGTGAAAACTATGAGCCTGTAGGAAAGCTGATAGGCAGCAATAGCAACAAGATTGGTATTTACATGTATATTGACAGTGTTTGTGCACCCTCAAACACAAGAAGTCAGGAGGAACAAGGCTAAAGGTGCAGATTTTGAGATGCCTCAGGGATGACACTTAGCTCCCCTTAACCAATAGGAAGCGGTGAAAATGGGGTTCAAGTTTCGGTTGAACCGCTTGGCAGTGTTGACCTTCTACCTCTCACACATGTCTTCTGCTTTTCCTTCAAAGGTCTGTTTACATCCTCTTTCCTTTCTATTTAGAAAATTCAAAGGTGAAGTTGGGCTTCAGCAGTTGAAGTCATAAAGAATGACTTTATGCTTTAAGCTAAGCAACTCAGAGATACCCTCTTAAATAGCAGAAATCAAGCAAACCAAGGGCTTGATTGTAGGAGAGAAGGGAGGAGTTTGAAGTTGAAAAGAAAAATGCTCAGTGTCTTGGAAATGACCCGTGGTTGTAGGAGAGAGAAGAATGAAATGGCAGATCACGTTCAGGATGATGAAGTTTCTGCCTGAAAGTGGCGTACATCACTTTTGTCCAAATGTCTTTAGTCAAAGCAAGTTCACATGGCCACTCTTGAGTTCAAGAGAGCAAGGGTGTAAAGTCCTCCCACAAGGAACTGCAGAGAAGAAACCAGAATATTTAGTAAACAGTGTTGAAGTCCCCAAAATCTTACCAAACTTAAAACAACTTAAAGCGAAGCTACTCTTATGAGAACTTAAATTAGCCCTAGTAGTCAATCAGTCCAGTTATTTTAAGTAAGAATAAGGTAGCAGGTAAACTCTGGAATGGGCTGTTACTGTCATTTTAGTCGATGTCATAAACAGGCCTAAGAAATAACTTGGCTTTAAGATTATAAAAGCAGGGACCTCAAACTGAAGCCCTGCAGCTGATGGAAAGATGGAGAATTAATAAATTCATTGCAATGGGCAGATAATAGACAGTGGGTGCTAAGCAGCTTGAATTAAAAACCCAGCATAATGCCTGCCTATGTTTATTGTCTTATAAGACAGAAATGAAAACAACCAAACAGCCATTTGGCCTATAGGCCATCAGTTTGCAACCCCTAGTCCATTGATAACCACATTGAAATATCTTGGTAACTGACTGGATTTTTTTTTCTTTAATAAAATGGGTGTACATGAAAAAGATGGTACAAAGATCCGTAGATCTTCTACTACCAAATTGTTTTATGATCTTAAGTAAATTACTAAAACCCTCTTTATTCTGTTTTCAGCTTAATGGCAAATAGTGTTACTATGTTCATGGGACATTATGGTATGGGCAAATATCATTTTTGGACAGCTCTTTAAGTTGGGTACTTATTATTCTACCATGAGATCAAAACTAGTAAATCAGGAGCCAGCCCTGTGGCTTAGCCGTTAAGTGCGCGTGCTCCTCTACTGGCGGCCCAGGTTCGGATCCCGGGCGCGCACCGACGCACGGCTTCTCTGGCCATGCCTAGGTGGCGTCCCACATATAGCAACTAGAGGCATGTGCAACTATGATGTACAACTATCTGCTGGGGCTTTGGGGAGAAAAGGAGGGGGGGGTAAGGAGGAGGATTGGCAATAGATGTTAGCTCAGGGCCAGTCTTCCTCAGCGAAAAGAGGAGGATTGGCATGGATGTTAGCTCAGGGCTGATCTTCCTCAAAAAAAAAAAAAAAAAAACTAGTAAATCATACTACCACTCTACTATTAGGATGGTATAGAATACTTAGTAGCTATTTATGACCCTAAGGGTAGAGAAGAAATTGAGCAGCCAGCATTAATGCTTACATGGTGAGAATCATTATTCAGCACTGTCCTGGTCATTCCCACATGCTCATAGCATTTGAGAAAGCCTTAGACATACCCCATGCCATCCAGCACATTTCCTTGAGAGGCTATCAGCCAGATATCACGGTTTGTATAGGATTTTTTTTTACATACATAACACCTTTTTTTGAGATATAATACACATATCATAAAATTCATCCTTCAGACTGTATGATTCAGAGTTGTGCAACCATCACCACTATCTAATTCCAGAGCATTTTCATCACCACAAATAAGTGATGAAATATATTTATATACATATGTACACTTTGATCAGCAACTCACTTGAGGAGAGTGTTTACTAACGATTGACAGGTCACCAGAAATCTCTGCTCCTCAGTTATGGGAAGGTGGTGGCCTTAATTGAAGGGGAGGAACCAGTTATATTATTGTTTTATGTACAAACCTCTGTTAAGGCCAGGAGTAGATGAAATGAGAGTTGCCGGGAGAGGGCAAAGCAGTTCAGGCCACAGGGAATTTTCATGAGAGACTGGGAAGGGCTTCCCTCGCTGAATCTGGAGGACCTTCCCTCTTGTTTCCATCTTCCTCTCTCTTATCTTGAAAAATGAAGCCTGAAATGTTTTCTTTTCTTTGTGCACGTTACAATATCCCTCCTCATTACTTGGTCACATTAATTACTCTCCCTAAAGTCCACTCCTACGACGTGACGAGTATCACTTTTTATCTAGTATTGTGTTTGATCTCACTACCCTTCCCTATTATAAAACGTGCGATGTCCAGCCAGTGCTTCCATTTGTGTAGGCCACAGACCTTGAAGTCATTCTTGACCCCTCTCCTTCATGCTCCACATCCAATCTGAGGAAATTCTGCTGGTTCACCTTCTGAAGAGCATCTGACTACCTCTTACCACTTCTGCAGCTACCAGCCAGGTCTAACCTTGTTATCGTTTCTTGCCTTCCAAGTATTCCATACTCACACATAACCACAACCTTTGTCTATTCTGAAAACAGCAACAGAGGGATTCTGTTACATTGAAAGTTCGAATATTCTCATCCAATATAACCTTAGAGTTGCTCAAAATTTCCCTAGGATCTTTGCATCTCACTCAGAGAAAAAGTCAAAAAATCCTAAAGATGGCCCATTAGATCTCACCTGATCTGCTCCTGCAGCCATGACTTCTCTAGTCATACCTACTCCCACCCTCCTCTTTGGTCTTTCCACTCCAGCCTCCTTGGCCTTCTTGCTGTTTTTTGAATTCACGGCATGTCCTTGCCTCCAGACATTCACACAGTCTATTCTCTCTTCCTGGAATTATCTCCTCCAAGATATCCACCTGACTCACACCCCCACATCCTTAAGATTTTCACTTACATGGCTACTTTTCAGGGAGGTATTCTGTAGCCTTTCTCTCAAAAACAACACTCCCTGTCACCTTGTGAGGTCACACTCCATGGAGTCAGGATTTCCCCATACACACACACACACAAAATTTGTTCCTATGTCAAGGCTGATGATGCCACACACACGCCAAGAGGATAGAACAGATTTATTACTCATATAATGAGGCTTTCCGGGATGGCAGGCCCAGTTTGCTAAGCAGGTCAAAAAATATCCTGAGAGAGGCTGGCCCCATGGTGTAATGGTTGAGTTTGGCACACTTCACTTTGGCAGCCTGGGTTTGCAGGTTTAGATCCCTGGAGCGGACCTACACACTGCTCATCAAGCCGTGCTGTGGCAGCGACCCACATACAAGATGGAGGAAGATTAGCATAGACGTTAGCTCAGGGCTAGTCTTCCTTAGGTGAAAAAGGAGGAAGGTTGGTAACAGATGTTAGCTCAGGGCTAGTCTTCCTCAGGTGAAAAAGGAGGAGGGTTGGTAACAGATGTTAGCTCAGGGCTAGCCTTCCTCAAGCAAAAAAAGGAGGATGGTTGGCAACAGAGGTTAGCTCAGGGTGAATCTTCCTCAGCAAAAAAAACAAAAATGTCCTGAGAGAGCAGGGAATGGAGAGAGGTTTGGGGTTTCATTATGGTGGTTAGGGAGTGGGGCTCTAGGGAGCATTCCTGCGCTCAGGCATGGACAGGTTTTAACTCCCTGTCAGGGCCAAAAGAAGGAACACCTAGATTTTTTTATCAGCTTGCTCAAATGTGGGGCAGGAAGGGAGAGGGTTGTGATGGGCTTGCAAGCTGTCAGCAGTCAAACATCAAAAATGCAATCAGAGGCTTTATTATACACTTTTGCCTGCTTTACTTTGTCCTTCCTTCGTCATCATCTAACATACTATTGACTTCACACATTTATCTTTTTTGATTGTTAGTCTCCTCATTCTAGATAGAATATAAGTTTGATTTTTAGGCAAGGATATTTTTCTCTTTGGTCCACGATGTTATACGCAGTTCCTAGAAGAGGACTTGGCACATGGTAAGAACTCAATCAATGTTTGTTGTATGAACAAATTCATCTTTGTGTCTTCTGATAACAAGTATCCTGCACTTAATAGCAATTAAATATTTGTTGGTTGGTGAAAATGCAATGAAACTTCTGACAATAAAGTATACCAGAATGTTCTCTCTAAATTAATACACTTTTATAATAGTTGCATTCATCCCAACCACTTTGATGTCAGCTGACACACAAAATCTTTGGAAAAAACAGTACATCAAAGTATATTATTATTATTATTATTATTAATATTATTATTAAAAGTATATTATTATTAAAAGTTATTTTTTAACAATTCCATAAGTTCTATGATTTATAGATTTTAATTCAAGTTAATATTATGTACAATCTCCAAATAAATGGAGTAGTGACTTGAAATTTCCCATTGTGTCTTGGATACTGCCAACCCAGGAACCTTAGGAAAAGTAGAAGTTATTTGACCAATAGTGATGAGCTCACTCTCCATGCCCTAGCATATCCTAGGCCAGTAAATACTCCAGAGCAGTAATGTGTACAGTAGCATTTTAGTTGATTCTTTTTTGTTTATTTTCACTTTCTTTTACATCAAAACATATTTTTTTTAAAGTATCCACAACTTGTAAAAAAGGCAAAGGAATGGCAGTAGTCAATGATGTATTTTAAAACTCACCCAAAGATAATTTAATTTCTAAAGGAATTTTATTTTGTGTGACTTGCAATCGACTATTGATTAAAGTCCTAGATGTATGAAGTTAGTTATTAAATTGTATATTTTTGTCAGTAAAGGTGCAAACGTTATCTCTGAATAGAAAACACCTAAGGTTATGTTTTGATTGTTCTATAGGATAGTAACCTATAAAATATAGGAATTAGAATGTCCTATAGAATAACAATATTATTTTAACACACTTTTTCATTTTTAAATACATATACATATCTAATTCCTCAAACATTCTTTGAACCGACTTTACAGTTCTGCTAGATCCCTCATTTATGAATAAAATAATTTTGGACACATATTCATCCTCTACTTCTACAACAGTCGTGTTTATTATTTAACTTTTAAAAAACTATACTTTGACTCATCATTTGAATGCCTGAACAAGAATAAAAAATAACTTTAGAGGGAAAAAAATAAATGAATACCTTTGCCACCAGCCAGAATAGGTACTTTGAAATGAGCTTTTTCAAAGAGAGAATGTTTAAGATTATAAGGCAGTCATAAAATCTCAGAATGCCATCAACAATTTCTGGAATTTAAATGCAATAGTCCATGGCTGGGTAGTATCCATTGTCAGGGGCTGAGCAACTCCATCATTTCTATAACCATAAAAGTGTATTTTTTGATGAGTCCTCAGTATTTGAAAAATATTATCATTTAACTTCCTGTGCTAGAGAGGTTTGACTTTCAAATCATAATGCCAGTATTTTATAACAATAGATACCTCTTAAGCTTCTTTTCCTTTAGCAAATTTTCTAAAAGAATTTTAGCCTCACAAATATATCCCATATATCAGTCCAGACCACGGTAGTCAGACAAGTAATAGTGGTAGGTAATAAACTGAAGAAGGTAATAATCTGAGGTAGGTAATACTGTGGAGCTGGTGGAAATCATGTCCCACATAAGTCACCTCTGCCATGTGTATTATTAGATCTTCCCATTGATGGAGTCAGCCCCACACATATGCGGAATCTCAGTCAATCTCCGTCAAAACCAACTTTTGAAAACACAAACAGGACCTCATCTGAGTCCCAAATTGATTTAAATCAATATCTTGTCAGGTCTCCTGAGCATTTTTAAGTCTTGTTTAACATGTTGAAATGAAATGCTTGTTTTTCCCCATTAAATGCAGTTGGGAGTAACCAAGTGATCAATGGAAAGTTTTGGAAGGTCAGGAAATCACGAAGCTGACAGTCATGCACTCCGTCTGCACATACACTCAGCTATGCACCCTATTTCTCCTCTCCACCCCCACTCCCACCTGCTTTTTCCTCTAAGGAGATTTTGAGACTTAAGGTGAGGTCTTGTACCTAATTCCATATTCATAAAAACTTAATTATTGTCCTTCACACTTGACTGCTAAAAATATCATTATGTGCTCCCTTCCTTTGAGGCTTCCAAATAATCATTTCCTAATCAATTTTGTTCTAAAATAAATCCTATGCATGTTTACACGGTTGTTGGGATATCTTAAGTCTGCATGAGATGGGGTGGATTTTGAAACTGGGACTTTCCATGACTTTCTTCTTCCCACCTCCCTGCACCAATTATTAAACTAATCCTCGTGACTCTCTAGATATGTTATTCAATAGTCACCATTTCATTTAACCATTAATTAATAGGAAAAGATGGGCATGAAATAAATGTTTTATCTTCTCTTTTTCATGCATTCTGTTTACGAGAAATTCTTCCAATAAGATAATGTTAAGTAAGGAAAAATGTTCTGGGATGTAAAATTATGAAGAATCAATTGATGTGTAAAAGACATAGTCAGTGATTCTAAGATTGTTGGACAAAACATCATCATTCTCATCTGTATTTTTTACACATGTGTTTTTTGCTTTGTTCAACTTTATGCGATTTGGGAGTGACTTCCCTGCTTTTAATTTTAGGAACCAGGAATCCAGAAGTGTGAATGTATAAGATTCTTCAGTTAGTTTAGAGTTTTCAAATCATCTCTCTCAGGAAATTATTGTCAAATAAAAGACATTACAGTCACAGTAGTGTGGGTTAGCGTGTTGTAGCTTCTTTAGTTAATTGAATAAGATAAAAAGTACATAAAATAATAGCAGTTTTATTTAATAGTTGTACAAACTCCAAACTTTAGAAGTGAATGTATGACTTATTCATGAAAAATTCAATGTACGACAATCCAAATAAACAGAGAAATTATACAGTATTATTGAAGTCTAAAAATTAAAAAAATTTACTAAGTTTTATTTAGATAAATAGTTTCCTTTGTACATTTGAAGTATTCTTAGTTTTGCGGTGATCTAACTCAAAGAAGGAGAGATTTATATGTCGTCTTATCATTTTTAGGGTTATTTTTGACATGGATTTCTTTGGCAACATCTTTTATAGAACTCCTTTGCCTATAAAAAAAAATGTTCTAATATTGTACTAGTTTCATTTCCTTAATGAGGAAGAAATTTCTCCATCTACTCAAGTAGAAATAATTATCCCTTTTTGCAGAGAGTACTCAAAATAATAAAATGGCTTTTCCTTGGCTTTTCTCATAGTGTGACATCCCACATATCCCAGAGAGAAATACCAGCTATTTAAGCAATCCTGTCATATTTGAAAAATGAGCCTTTGCCTTAGTTACTCTAAGAAAGGGAAGGACTTGTCACCTACCAGTGCTTCTTTATCATGGGGCTTCTGGATCATTCATCTTGCTGCTTGTCAGCTGCTTTTTCAAATAGAGTCCTTGTAATTACCAAACGACAATTATGGTTTTAACTGAGTGTGGGGGGCTATTGAACGTCTGTTGCTATAAATGAGTTGAACTTTTCCTGAAAGACCCTTATCAGTTGTATTTTGTACAGGCAAAAACTATGCATGTGAATTTGGCACATTAAATATGGTTGGAAACACGTTACCTTAATAGGGGAGAGTAATTTTTCTACTTACCTATTCTAAGTCACGCATGTATTGAGAACTACGCTAATGAAGAGACTAGATCGACAAGGAACTACCAAATTAAATTGACTTTGGGTTAATGAACAATACCTGTCAGTGGATGACTGCTGTGCGTCATGGAAGCATGAAGGCTATTATCCAAAGCTCAGCCCCACCAGATCTATGGTCTTGGGCATGTTACATACTTAGGCAATAATTTTATATCCCTTGTAACAAATACCAAGTGGAATTCTCTGTCCAGTTATCACCACATAATAATTATGTGAATATGCGGGACTGGGGTCCCCAAGAAGGAGCTCATAGTGGTCTAGTCTGGAAAAATGCAGAATTTGATAGCTCAAAGGCCCTTACAAGAGAAGTAAAAGCCCTTCTGCCTTAAAAAACTGATTCTCCCACCTTAAAAAAAATATGTATATTGTGATAGTCTCTAAAGCTACTATCCTATCTCTCTCCTTCCAAACTACTCATCCTTGAGCTCCCAGTTAAAAGATCACAGCACAAAGGAAGACTTTCCTTTAATCTCCGTCCTCCACCACCCTGCCCTTCACCCATATACCTAGATCCTCCATCCTCATAGTACCCTGAATCATTTATTCCTAGTACTTATTACAGTTTCAAAATATTTATGTGTGTGATTATTTCATAAATATCTATTCTTCTCCTCCACAAGATTAAAAGCCGTTTAAGGACGTGGATCACATCTTTCCTTTGCTTATTTTCATATTTAAAATACCTACCAGAGGGCTGGGCACATTGTAAAGAATTCGATAAATACTTTTTGAGTGAGAAAGCAACTGAAAAAGTTAATGAATTAAAGTCAATGGCCTTTACTCAGACTTTGAGATATGAAGCTAGTTAACACTCAATAATACTCAATACTCAACATCCATAAGTCACAACTCTAACATATTTCTCATCCTACATCTGAACAATCTTTGTTTGTTCTCTTTCCTGGTTTTTTACTCTTCTCTCTCAAAAATGTAGATATTTGCCAAAGATCTGTCTTAGTCTTCTTTTTACTCTCTATCTACACACTTTCTCTCTGTGATTTCATTCATGTCCAGAGTTTTAACTATCTCCACCTGCTGATAACTTATGAATATTTATCTGCAATTGGACCTCCAAGCCTAAACTGAGTTTCAGTTTATTCATTTGTACTATGAAGCATCTGGACTGGGTTATCTCTATGATCTTTTTCTACTGTAAAACAATATCTCAAATTCAATATGTCTAACGTGGACTCCTTCCCAAAACTATTGTTACTCATTTCCCTTTGCTCTCACAACAATGCTATTCTCCATTCCCTGCCACACCTAGATTTGAGGCTCTCCTTTGATCTTACTTCTTTTTTTATTTTGAAAGATTTGCCCTGAGCTAACATCTGTTGCCAACCTTCCTCTCTCTTTTTTTTTTTTTTTCCCTCCGCAAAGCCCCAGTACATAGTTGTATATTCTAGTTTTAGGTCCTTCTAGTTCTTCTATGTGAGCCACTGCCACAGCATGGCTACTGACAGACGAGTGGTGTAGTTCTGGGCTCCATAACTGAACCCGGGCCACCGAAGCAGAGCGTGCCAAACTTTAATCACTAAGCTATCAGGGCAGACCCTGGTCTTGTTTCTTTTACTGTAGCAGCCTCCTCAGTTTTTTCCTTACTTTCAGTCTGCACACTCTCTAAACCAATTTCCAATGATTGCCAGTTTAATCTTTCTTTAAAACAATAGAAGAAAAAAGTTCGTGAATATATTACTCTCTTGCTCAAAATACTTGCTCCCAGTTTCTTGCTAACTTTACAAATGCCACAGCATGGTATTCCAAATCAGCCAAAATGTGATCCCAATCTATATGTCTAGTCTTATCTTCTACCTTCTATATGTATATACCATATATTTTGGCTAATTTGTTTGGTATCATTTCTTGAACACAATCTTCCTTTCCCACCACAATTGTTTTCTCATTATCTTCCCTCCTTTTGGAAAGCCATCCCCCTCTCTCCACTTGTTAATATCATCCCGTGGTTTAATGACATTATTTAATGCCACTTCCTCCTTAAAACCTTCCCTGGTTAATCCTTTCAATCAATCAAAATTCATCTCTCTACCTGCTCTAGAAAATTTTAAGTTTCATATACCTGTCTCGTGTAGGTACAACATAAATACCTAGTATGTGACATTTAATTCTATGCTTTGTGAGGAGAAACTGTATGTGTGAATAATTTTGAAATCCCTGGCTCAGTGCTAATCACATAGCAGACAGTCAATAAGCAATGATTGATAAAATAAATAGATGAGAAATAAAAGTGATTATGTAAGAAGAGGAGGTTCTGATCCTAATAAAAAAAAAAGGGATTGGACTGAGGAACCCAAAATTCTCTTTCTAATTAGCTGAGTAACCTTGGGGAAGTCAAAGTAAATTAACTCAAATAGATAAACTTTAAAATCCTGTGCATAGCGAAATATATTTGAACACCTGTCAACTACTTTCAATGAGTATTAATAATTTATAAATACTAGTAGAGACAAAGTAATCAGTAAATTCTGAGGGAACTGGCCTCAGTTTGCTTTAGTTAATAAAAGCCAAATAAGTGAAAAAAATTATAAATCATTTCTTCTCTGTTGAATAACCTTTATATGCTCCCAGACCAGGGGACTTCCTAAGTGAATAGGTAATATTTACCTCACACATCAGGGAAGACTCAGCTCCCTGGAAAATCATACCACCACCTGTAGGAATGATTTGTCTAAGATTGGCTGAGGTTGTTCAGCTATCTCCAAGGGAGAGACTTCACCTCATAGTAAACCATGATCTTGGAGCTGTTGGCCGACATTTTCTACCTTGGTTCAGTCTCTTCTGTTAGTCCCTGATGAATCTGTGCTACACAGCTGCCCTGATATACAGATTACGATGCTCATTTCTTCTGCTTTACCAGTCGTCCAAAGTATGGGTAAGTGCCAAATGCAATTCATTATGATTTTACATCTTCAAGCCACGGACATAGTAAACTCATTGTAAAATTACCTAGCAAAATATAACCCGTAATTATATGTACATATTTTAAAATTCTGAGAGTTCCCAAATATACTAATGCATGCACTGTGAACTTACCCAGATTTCATCATCTTTCCCCAAGCTTACAAGATGAAGAAATAGCTATAAACAGGGATACCTATGGTGGAAGTATAATGCTATCTTTTCTTTACCTATACTGTTTTCAACGTAGGCATTCTATTTTTCTGGTATGAAACCCAGAATATGACCCATTTTCAGATAGACAGCGATTTCCTTGAACTTTCCCATATCTGACATTGTAATCCACGCCCCCACAAAATATCCTATCATCCTAAAACTGCTCAAATTCCAAAGTACAAAACTAAACTAAACTTTAAGCAATTATCTATAACTCTACCTGTTGCTAATGTAAAACAAATAAGTCCAAAATTACAGAATGTGCCAATCTTTTTTAAAGGTTATTTCAAAGACCCTATAGACAATTATACGCATCAATCCACAACTATACCACAGAAACTTGGGGTTCGGTTATTCTCTAAAGAATGTGGTTCTGCTTCTAAAAACATTTTAAAGGGAAAAAAGGGGTTTACAGTTTATAAGAAAACATAATTATCAGTTAAATATTATCTGAAACTGTAAATAGGGCTAAAATTGATGTGCTTTCAATATTACAATGATGCAATGATGCAGGTCCAACCAAGTATTATCTAATTATCTGGTATACTATTGGTTGACTTATTGGTTACTATTGATCAAAGACTACATAAAGTTAGACTTGTAGAAGATTAATAAGTTATAAATGATTTTGGCCACTAGAGATGCAAATAATTTCCATCTGAAAGAAAAGATAACAATAAAGGTTATATTTTTATCAATCTCGAGGACATAACCAGTTTTGTGTCTTACCTACCAGTCTTATTCCAGCATTATTTATTCTAGTGGCTATACATAATCTGCCCAGCAAATTTTCTTCTTAATCAACTTTACTACTCCACTGGCTTCTTCATTAAAAATTAAGTAATCTGACACACGCTTTCTATATGTTTGAATGCAAATCATATTGTTAGCCTTTGAAATTTATATTTTAACATAATTACTACAAAAGGGTATCTAGAATTTAGACAATTCCAGTGAGGCAAACGAATAGACTTGATGTTGAACCATTGAGTCCAGCTGATCAACAAACCACTCCCTGCAGACACTCCTGCCCGTTACCCTACTGTGGAAAATAATGATCAGAATTCTACAAAGATTCCTCTCAGTTATGCATGCTTTTGTGGGAATAGATTGTATTATCTTTATAGCTAAATTCTTTCTCTCTTCTAAATTAGAGCTGTTAGTATAAGAATCAGTGAATTATAAATGATATGAGTAGAAAACATGCATATTCCATCCAACAGACGCACTGTTATCAGGTGACAGGAAGAACCATGCTGGAATGTCAGGGAATGGGATGAGCCAATCTGCCTGGAATCCTCTAAGACAGATATGTAAGCTCTGGGGAGACAAATGAGAGATGCTATGCTGTTTTTAAACGTTATAGTGACATTTTAATTTTATGAAGCTATACGTAGTCTTTGTTAACTAGTTATGATAATTAGAATTACATTTGTGATGCCATTAATGACTAATTACAACCCAGACTTAGCGAATAAAAGAAAACTGACTGGAGAAGTTTATAAATTTGAGTGAACAAAATTTTTCACAATAAACCTTTTTTTGTTTTTTGTTTTTTTCTTTTTCCACTTTTTTTTTCATCTTTATTGACATACAATTGACAAATAAAACTGATAGATACTTAAAGTGTGCATCATGGTGATTTGATATACATATACATTGTGAAAGGATTCCCAACATCTAGCTAATTAACACATCCATCACCTTATTTATTTATTTATTTATTTACTATTTTTGGTGAGAACATTTAAGTTCTACTCTCTTAGCAAATTTCAATTATATAATGCAGTGTTATCAATTATAGTCACCATGTTTTACATTGATCTTCATCTATAGCACCCACCTTATAGCTGAATGTTTGTAACCTTTTACCAACCTCGCCTATTTCCCCCACCCCCTAGCAACTACTTTTGTACTCTCTGTTTTTATGAGTTTGATTTTTTTTTTTCGGTGAGGCAGATTAGCGCTGAGCTAACACCTGTTGCCAACCCTCCTCTTTTTGCTTGAGGAACAGTGGCTCTGAGCTAACATCTGTGCCCATCTTTCTCTATTTCATATGTGGGTCACCGCCAAAGCATGGCTTGATGATGGTGTATATCCACACCCGGGATCCAAACATGCGAACCCCAGTCCACCAAAGTGGACCACGTCGAACTTAACCACTACACCACTGAGATGCCATATATAAGTGATGCTATGCAGTATTTGTCTTTCTCTGCACTTAGTATAATGCCCTCAAGTTCCATCCATGTTGTCACAAATGGCAAGATTTCCTTCTTTCTCATGGCTCAATAAAATTCTATGGTGTACATATACCACATCTTCTTTACCCATTCAGCCATTGACAAACAAGTAGGTAGCTTCCATGTCTTGGCTATTGTAAATAGTGCTGCAATGAACATGGGGGTGCAGATATCTCTTTCAGACCTTCATTTCATGTCCTTTGGATATATACACAGAAGTGGAACTGGTGGATCATATGGTAGTTCTATTTTTAATTTTGAGGAACTTCCATACTGTTTTCCATAGTGGCTGCACCAACTTACATCCCACCAACAGTGTGCAAGGGTTTCATTTTCTCCACATTCTCACCAATCCTTGTTGTCTCTTTTTGATGACAGCCATTCTAACAGATGTGAAGTGATATCTCATGGTGTTTTTGATTTGCATTTCCCTGATGATTAGTGTTATTGAACACCTTTTCATGTACCTGTTGACCATTTGTATGTCTTCTTTAGAAAAATGTCTATTCAGTTCCTCTGTCCATTTTTAATCAGATTGTTTGTTTTTTGCTTTTGAGTTGTATGAGTTCTTTATATATTTTGGATATTAACTCCTTATCAGATATATGATTTGCAAATATTTTCTCCCATTCTGTAGGTTGCGTTTTCATTGTGTTGGTGGATTCCTTTGCTGTGTGGAAGTTTGTAGTTTGCTGTAGTCCCATTTGTTTATTTTTCTTTTGCTGTCTTTGCTCTTGGTGTCAAATCCAAAAAATCATCATCAGTGCCAATGTCAAGGAGCTTGCCCCTTTATTTTCTTCTAGGAATTTTATTGTTTGAGGTCTTATGTTCAAGTCTTTAATCCATTTTGAGTTGATTTTTATGTATGGTGCAAGATAGGTGGACTGTTTCCTTCTTTTGCATGTGGTTGTCCAATTTTCTCAACACCATTTATTGAAGATACTGTCCTTTCCTCATTGTATATTCTTGGCTCTGATAAGGCTTTTAAAAATGTAGAGTTTTTTTTTTTTATAACAAATATATTTTAGCCTTAGGGTTACAAATCAACAATCTTTGTAACTACTAAAGCAAATCTTTTGCTGTTACAAAGAAAACTTCTCATCTTGCTTGGTAAACAGTCTTAAAAAGAAACTCAACTTTGTGATAAGATATGCAACAAGTAGATATACATATTTAATTTAAATTTTATGATAAGATATAAAATATTGGATAACTATCGTATCTATCTTATATAATAAAATGACTAAACCAAGGCTTGACTCCTCAAAGCACTTATGTCAACAATCTCCTATTTCTTCAAGATTATCTATGAACAACCATTAGGCTAACTGGAAATGACAGACACTGCTTTTACTAGTTTTCTGTACAAGACAAAATTAAAGAATGTAGGCATATAATTTTCCAATTCTCAGCTCATTGTTAAAAATTATGTTTTCCAAAAAATAGCACACTTGTGTGTATGTGTGAAAATATTACTATCAGTAATGCAGCAAAACAGATACAATCATAGAAATCCACATTGATTTTTGAGATAAAATATCTTACATTTAACATCTAACAGAGCTACTAAGCTTCTGAAAGAAAAGTCATATTCTTCTATTTCCCTATAAGTGACTATTGAGCAAGCAGATCAGGAAATATTATATTTTCTATAAATTCTTAAAATTTTCATTTCCATAATATTAACCATATATAACTACAAGCCAAGCTTACATATGGGTTTACTTGTTTTACGTGTCTAGATAGAATATCATTTGGAGACAACTCATGTAAGATATCCACACCCCTCCCCCTCTGCACCAGAAACTCCTGGCATAAAATTCCGTGCTCTGGTTATTCTGTCCCTTTCCTAACTCTGCATATTTCTTTCACATATAAGGCCTCTGCCAACTTCAAAAGAATGTAGATGAATCATTTAGGGAAATAGAGAAGAGTGAGAATCAAGTCCAAGGTCGCTGAGGAATTTACTGGAATAGCAAGTAGAACAAGAAAGGGAGAGTTAAAACATCATTTCTTAGCAAAAGCTTATGGAAAGGAGGAAACGTGTTAGTTAGCAGGCACTGTCAAATCTCATCTATAAAAACCTAATCAGTTATTTATAGTCAAGTAAAGACTAAAGGAAAGTTTACCTTTGCATTGTGCATGAGAAAATGGACTCAACTAGCAAAAGGATAGAATGAACAAAATTGGAAGACATTCAAGAGGCAGATCTCCTTCAAGCACATCAATAGCATCCACCTTTTCATTCAACAAATGTCCTGTACCAATAAGTGGAGCACTCCAGTGACCAGCCTCGCTTACTGCTGCTTTGATGTGTAAGTCATGAATCAGCCACCATTATTCATTCATTAAAGCAGGACCTCAACAAGGCAATTATCTGTTGTCAATCATATTGACCTCTTATCTAAATAGAATGCAATTAAATTAAAAACAAAGAAATCTAAACACAAAATCTTTTTAATAGAGGTCCTAATGACAATATAAAATTTTTGTAGAACACTTAAAAAATACTTTTTAAGATCACCTAAATAATACATCTGATTGCAAAAACATTCAAAAATAATTAGAAGAATAATAAGAAAGGTAAAAACTCATCTGAAACTACACAAACCTGTGGTTTTAGTGACAGATCCCCACAAGTCCTGGCATGAACTTGTACATATTCGTCATTCATTCCATTAAAGTAATATTTATATTACATTTTAATATTTATATTACAAATATATATACATACATATATTTCACAGCAGAAATATTAATGTGTTTTATTATGGTATGTTGCCCTTTGTACTTCTTGAAGTGTTAAATAACATATTACCTTTCTAAAATCTAAAACCTACAGAATTTTTAAATATGTCTGGTCCCAGTGATTTCAGGTAAGGGATCATGGAGCAATATATGATTAGATATATAATTTTACATAATCGGAATAGTACATACTTGATTCTTTTTACATTTTTAATCTCCTGTGGTATTTTTACTTGTCTTAGCTATATGTGAAAGGTGTTTTGCTAATATGGATAAGTCTAAAAACTGTAATGTTATTAAAATATTTCTGTCTCTCTCCAGGATATATTTAAATCTAGTCATTGGAAGACTAGTTTTGTTTTTTGTTTTTTGGGGTTATTTTTGGTGAGGAAGATTGGCCCTGAGCTAACACCTGTTGCCAATCTTCCTCTTTTTGCTTGAGGAAGAGTGGCCCTGAGCTAAAATCCGTGCCCATCTTCCTCTATTTTGTATGTGGGATGCTGCCACAGCATGGCTTGATGAGTGGTATAGGTCCAGGCCCGGAATCCGAACCAGTGAACCCCAAGCCACTGAAGCAGAGCACATGAACTTAACCACTACACCACAGGGCCGGCCCTGGGAGCATTTTTGTCATTAACATACAGCAGACAAATTTTTTTTTAAAGATGAGAAATTTCATCTGGTAGAAAAGTATTTTAACCCTGTGTCTGGGTAAATATGGACCCTCAAATTGTGAAAATCTTGTAGTAACCTAGTCATTCTCCACATTAAAATCTAAGATTTCACAAAATATTTGATCATCATTTCTTTAAAAGAAATGGCTCAGGATAAAAAAAAGGCAGAATTTGCAATAATGATGTCATAAAGAGGGCTGGCATTTCAACCATCAGATAAAAATTATAAAGCTTGAACAATATTCTAAACAGCAATTTGAAAGCAATAGAAAATGGCCAAAGTGAGGAGAAACTTGAAAAGAGTTTATGCCTAAAAAACACCTATTTCATTCAGTAAGAATTGTGGGTTGATGGTTTTTTAGCCTGGGTGCACTCCCCAATTCACCAAGCTGTGACAACAGAAAATTGCACTCTTATACTTTGAAGTGGCAGATGATAAATCTCAGGGCATCAGAGCAGATGAACATAATATTAAAGGAATATATTCCAGAAGCAAGAAAACCTCAGAAGAGCTGAGGTCAAAAATCTGAGTATAACGTGCCCCCTCCAACCCTGGTCACCCACCCCTGCCATCTCCCTGGCTGAGTGTTAAGCTACACATCTGTACAGGAAAACCAGGAAGCCCAGCCGCAAAGCAAACAGAGAGTAGAGGCTGGTCAATCCTTTAAAGACAGACCTGTTCCTGGTTAAATTTGCAAATTTTCTCCAGTACCCAGCTCACTGCCTGGCGCAATAGTCAAATAGTAAATATCCAGGGAATGAGGTCATTACCAATGTATCTAGAGAACATGAATTCTCCAGTAAGCACATAAAGGAACTTGTACCAACAAAGCGGTAAATAGCAAGGCAAAGAGAAATACAAGCAATAATAACTATGTAAGAACAAATAACATATACTTGCAAACATCACAACCAAACACAGCACACAGAATTTGTTTGGATCCACAATACTAATACAAAGCAGTGCTCCCTCCCTGCCTTAACACTACTGACTTGTTACGGGACTGGGTCAGTCATTCTCTGGAATACCTCATATTATGGATTTGTCTATTTGCTTCCTTATGGTATATTTTCATTTGTCCCTCAGTTCCAGTATTTTCTATAAATGGGAAGTGAGTTCTAAAAGCTTGATTAGATTCTGGTGCCACCATTTTTTAGCATGGGAGCTGCTATATAATTTATATTACATCATATCAAGAGGAACATAATGTCTACTTATCCTACTAGAATTAGGATAAATTGGTAGCTCTGTCAGAAGGGGAAAGCCTGACCCTTCGTTGTAAAATTCCCATTAATATTTCACCAGGTCGTTTATCCATCCACAATCAAGGGTAAAGCCAAAATGGTGATTTTCTAACTTGAGCATTCTTTTTACATTTATTAGATGAAATTTCTCTGTAAAGGAGTACTTCTTCTAATCAATTAGATTATTTAGCTACTCATATACAATTTTTATAGAAAAGTCAGGGCAAATGCTTAAGTCTTTCTATACAATTGCCAAATTTCTAAGTAAAGAGTTGGTTTTCTTGCCTACCCCTTATCCTCCCAATTTTGTCATTCCTATATTTTTCTCTGCCTACAACTCCTATACTAATCTGTCATCCTTATCCTATCTTTTAGTTCTACAATTAGATACATTCAATGTTTATCTTCAGACTTTATGCTAAAGTTTCTGCAGTCATTTTGTGATTAGCTGAAACTCATTCCTTGTGATGGTGTCACATAAAATTCTTGAGTTCTTAATTGCTTGTTTTCCTGTGATCTTTTACTCAGTTTGAATTTTCACTAGATAAAAAAACCTTTGGTTGATGTTTTCTTCCTTTGCATATTACTCCGTTAGCTTCCAGCATATTTTGCTTTTTATATTTTATTTATCTTATAAGTTACTTGATTTTTTTGCCAAAAGACCTAAAGATTTTTTAAAATCTATAGTGTTCAATATTTCTCTGTGTTGACCAATCTGGGACAATATCATAAATTACTAGATGTGTCTTGTCAATATGTAGTTGTTTCATGTCACCAAATTTTGGTCTGATTTGTTGCATAGGAATAGATAATTGAACCATGAATTTGCACCTGGAAGAGGGGACTCTTTGTAAAACAACTAAACTAAAAAGCAAACTTTTCACTTTTGAATTAGTGTTTGGAGGGAATGTAAAATCTCTAGGACAGTCTTTCATTCCAGCAAAATATTCTCAAAGAGATAAATGGCTTTAGAGTAGTGTTTCTCAACCTCAGTACTACTGACATTTTCGGATGGATAATTATTTGTTGGGGGGGGAATTATCCTGTGCATTGTGGGGTGTCTAGCAGAATCTTTGATTTCTACCTATTAAATTCCAGTAGCACCTCCCAATTTGTGAAAACCAAAAATTTCTCTAGACATCGCCAAATGTCCTCTTCTCCTTCACTGAGAACCACCCGCCTCAGGGAATCAGGGGTGTGCCTTTAAGACACTTTATTAAGATCTCAGAAAGATGTAAAGTAGTACCACACATACCACCTCAGTAAAACAAAAAAACATCTAAGAATCTTACAGCTATGTGTCTTAGTCCTTCTGGGATAGCAAATGCAGCTTCCTAGACTCATAAGGGCATTGTCCTACAGCATCTTTCCAGAGAGCTCAAGATAGAAGAGGACTTTTCTCACATAGTCATGGGTATGGCTTTTGTTTAATTGGGTGTATTATAAATAGACATGTTTCAATATATATAGTGCGTAAAGAAATTGTACCAACTTGGATCAAAAGTGATTAAAATGTAATGAATGCTTCCATCCAGAGGTAGGATATATGCCCCCTCCCCCTTAATATGGTAGAGTTACAGCTAACAGAGTATGGCAAATAATGCTATGTGACATCTGAGGCTATGTTGTAAAAGACCATGAAGTTTTTGCCTTATTTGCTGGAACACTGTCTTGGAGCTCTGAGCCACCAAACTGGAGAGGCCACGTGTAGGTCTTCCATCCAAGGTGCCAGCTCAGCCAAACTTTCAGCCATCCCTGCCAAGAATGAAGCCATCTTGCACGCTCCAGACCAGCCCATAGCCTGACTGAATACTGCTGAGTGGACTTGGCTGATGCCCCATGGTATAGAAAACTCAATATTACTCAAATTTATGACTCACAAAATCATGACAAATAATGACATATAATGTTGTACCACTAAGCTTTGGAGACGGTTTGTTTAGCAGCTGTAAATTATTGGAACACTATGAGGTCCTGTTATCAATTTCTGTTTAAAATGTTCTTTGTAGGATTTTTAATTTTGGTATATATTCCCTGGTTGTTCTGCTTTGTCTTCAAAAAGAGTTTTGAGAAAATATAAAAATTATGCTGCTGTCATTTTTCTGCCATAGCCTAAATCCTTCATTTTCCTTAATAATGATTAATGCTTTTGATAGGGATAAAGATGGCAAATCTGTTGATGATCCAAAGCTGGACAAAAAGAGTTGGTGGACCATAAAACATACATATATACAGAAAGAACCTGTTGGAATAAAATGATGGAATTAATCTAATACAAAGAAACTTATAAGAAGAGAAATTTTTTTAAGTCATTAATAGGCCATTGGTGACTTTGAGGACATCAGTTCAAGAGGTGTTAGAATGGTGTTGTAGAAGCTACATCTCAATGGGAATTAAATCTAAATTCCCTGCAATCTTCTATTCTTTGATTTTTAGTAATAAGCAGTCATTCTTCTATTCAGCAAATATATTGAATGCTTTATAATAACAGGAAATATGTGCCAGGCACCATAGTAAGTGGTTTATACGTAATATTTCCTATATAAACAAACTTTTCGAGAAGCAGACATTAGTAGTTCTGTTTAAAATAAAGTCAATGCTCAGGAAGGTAAAGGAACTTGATTATAAGTAGTATGCCTGGGAAATATCTGAACAGTAAATGTCCATCAGACTTCAAATTACATACTCTTCCTATCACTCTGTTCTGGTGACTAAGACACAGTCCATGCTCTCTGGAAGGTTATAGTGTTTTCTAGGGACAGATAATAAAAGCAATGATTACAGTGCTGTGTGATGAGTGCTAGGCTAGACTATGAAGCTTAAGCTGTGGAAGCACAGATGACGACACCAAACTGACTGTGTCTGTCAGAAAATGTTCTCGGAGGAGGCGGCACTTGACCAAGTCCAGACGGACAAAGACACCTAGCTACAGGGCAGGTGGGGAGAGAGGCAGGCAGGACACAGGAGTTCTAGGAAGTGAACTGCAATGTGCAAAGCCATTAAGCCCTGAAAAAGTTTCATTTAGGAGAGTTTTAGTAAAAAGAGCTCCCAAAACAGATTTTGAGTGTCTATGTTTGTGTTTGTGTGTGTGTGTGTGTGTGTGTGATGGAGTAGGGAAAGGAGGAAGCAATAGATGAATCTAGAGAAAGAAGTCAGAGGTTGACTTATAAAAGGCCTTGTATGCTGAAGGAAAGGGGTTGAACACTCGCCAAAAAGCTAAGGAGAGCCAAGAAGGAGTTTAAACAGCAGCCAGAGATGATAAGATGGGTATCTGAGTGCTGATATTCCCAGAAAAAATCACCTTAGTCTCCAGCCAACTTCTGAACTAATCACTGTGGCCAGGGAGCTGGGCTTGCTAAGGGTCTCTTCCTGAAGCTGCAGCCGCAGGCAGATCCTGCAGAGCTCACTGCTCACCGGGGGAGGCTGACTCTTGGGGTGGGTCCAGAGGGACTGGTTGTTGGGAAGGCAACCAACCACAGCGTTCAAACACGTTTTCAGATGGCTGGATTCTGGGTTTTCATTTTAATCCTTCAGATGCCTCAGGTGAACAAGAAGATTAACAATCCTTCCTTGTTAAAATTGCAAAAACATTCTTTTGCCCTGTCATATGAATGGAATATTACAGTTTCCCAGAAAGACATACTTCTACTAATACAGACTATCAAAAGAGGAATGATGTATTCACCATTTTAACTTAGAAGAAAATACAGAAACCAGTAGTTATACACACACATACTTATTTAAGTCATATATAGTTTAGTATATGTGGAATACTCATTAAATAAAAAATATTAACAAATGTATGCAGTGTCTTCAAGGAAATTTAAAAAACTGAAGCTAAAAATACAAAGTGTACTAAATGACTAATGTATGTTTTTATTAACCGACAATTTTATTAAGGAATAAGCCAACTGAATTAGAAATGTCATTTGTTAAGCTTGTTTGGAATAAGAGTCTTCTTGACAACTGAGCAAAAACATTAAGGACTTGCCAGAGAAAATAAACAACCCAATACTTCTCATAGGGTTTGTTGTTAGCTGCAGGACACAGCAATTATACAGGTGGACTACAATTTTTTCTCAGCTGGGTAACTAAAGTGAATGTGACGAGTTCCTTTTATATAATATAACAAAAGAGAAGGAAGCCTGAGGAGCAGTGTTAATCAAGCATAATCTAACATGAGATGAAGGAGAGAAAGATAAAACCTCTAACAAGATAAGGTGCAAAAAAGATCTTTAGCAGAAGAACTGGATGAGACTGGGACATTCTGGCAAGAAAATCTTTCCCCTGCAGAAGCTCTTCTCAAAGGATTAAAGGATTGCTTGGAGCGTACACAGATACGTAAATACTATCAACTCTCTTGAGAATCAAAATAGGACTCTTACTTCTCAGAAGAAAAGAAATTTACCTTTTAGATTGAATACTGGCCAAATCCAATTATTTCTTAATGTTTAAAGAAAGAATTAGTCAAATATATGGATGAAATGTATGGATAAAAGTAATAACTGATTTCCAATGACATTATGCAGATCCACTCAACCCAAATTGCATTTATAAGGAAGCTGTCAATCCAATAAGTTTATATTAAAATAGATCTTAGGGAAATACAACATGCAACATGGGATGGAAAAAAAAAAAAGGAATGAATTTCAAATCCAAATGTTCTGGAGTAAAAGTTCCAAACCTGCCCCACAGTAGCTGTGTGATCTTGATTATGTTATGCAATTTCTCTAACCCACGTTCCTCATCTGTACAGTGGAGAGAGTAGCCCTTACATTATAGAGTTGTGAGTATTAATGAGCTAATATTTTGCAGGGCCTCTTATCCTATTGATTCAAGTTTAGTGGGGAGTCTTATTGGTTGTGGTATAAATATATATTGATTTTTTATTTCCTGCCACAATTTGCAAGCCTCAGTGCTATTTTATAAATGAAACGAAAGTACCTTCAAATGATGCTATAAGGATCAAGTGGATACTATACGCCCATGGGCTTTGCAACTTACCATACAAGTGTTATGCAAAGCCCTACTCCCTTCACCTCACCGAAGAAAAGATTAACTTTTTGTACTGATCACAAATTGTGTCTTTGACAAGTTTTATAATTTTGGTATAGTTTCAAAACTATTCATCCCTCAAATCCTGTACAGTAACATCATTCTTCAGCCAGACTCAGGATGAGTAAGATCAATGTTTTGACAAATAGAATCCTCATTTGAAATGTTGTGAAACAGGACTATATTATAGCTTGCCTCTCCTTCTCCCACATATGCATTTAAATAACAGGCAGTGCACTCAATGAGCTGAATGGGTGACCCATTACTTGTAAGTAGACAAGCGCTGTCTATACTAAGGGTACTGTTTAAGTACCGCAAAAAGGGTGCTGCCTTAAGAAGCAATTAAACATCTTAGCTAAATATTGTCAGAAAGAACAACTTAACATCAATTACTTAAGCCATATTTTCATTCTTCAAGTTTTAAAAGGGCAACGTTAAATGGTTCTTCAGAGTCACTTTATTGTGATTAACTCTAGTAATATTAGGAGAATTGCACTAAGTTCTACTCAAAATTAGCAGGTCTTTGAGGGACATTCTAAGATTTATTGTCGTTGAGGCTCTTGCCTGCTGACATTTTCTTTTGAATTTTTAATACCAAAAATCAATGTTTCAAGTGCAATATGACACAGAAACTCGTACTTATCCCATGTTTTAAATCAAGTTAACAATTACTTTTATGATTAAAAGAAACATAGGTCCTACTTGCTGGTAATCTTTGAACTCACCTCCCTATAAAAGTAAAATGGTATTCCTTTCAGGCAAGAATATTAATTAGTCTCCTTAATATTCAAAATCGATTACCAATTCTGTTACACATCTGGCAACTAAAGCATATGATGATTTCCCACTTCAATAAAAATTACGGAATATTAACAGTTCAAGTGCTTAAAAAAAATCAAATGTGAGTTGTCTTCAATCTAGGACTTAACCTTTCTTGAGACACATGATATTAAGAAATACTGTCAAGGGCATAATAATCATCCATCCGTCTTTGCTCTCTAAGTAATATCGCTAAATTAAAATATGAGAAATACATACTCTCATGTTTCTTCTGTGGGTCTAATATTGCCCCTTTGTGCCCAACACGTTAGTAGACTCTCAATCACTGTTTGTCATGTCAAAATCTCCTTGCCATGGTGTCTACTCAAAAATTCTTACTACCCAATGGAAGGAGAACACCACTAACTTTTCCAGAACCCAAATATCCAATCTACAGTGGACATAGCTTTCCATAGTGCAGAGCAAGAAGACCAAGGGGTTAGCCCATCACAGCACATTAGGGAGAACAGGAATTGAAACTCTTAATAAATAAGTGTAAGTTTTGAGACCATATGAAGATCAAAGAAATTAGAGTTGAACTGAATGAGTATGCAAACAAGACCAGATTGGAAATAAAATGAGGACGGAAGAGGTGAGCAAAGAAGCAAAGAGGCTCTACTCCCAGCTCCTGTCGAGGTTCCTGGTACAAGATAAGGGCTCAATAAATATGTGATGAGTGACTGAAGGAATAAATGCCTATGTGAATGAGTTGAAGTTCAGCTGGCTAAAAGTGTGACGGTCATTCCCAACCAGCACATCATTCTTTTCGGCATGCCCTACAAACACAAAGTCAGAAAAAATAAAAGTAACAACAACACTAGGCTATCACTTACTGCCTTTGGAACTATTCCTCATGAGTCTCTGTGTCAAAATACCGTTTTTCAGCCTCAGCCTGTTTCACATTTGCCTGTTTTAGATTCTTTTTTAGGCTTTGTCAGCCAGGGTCGTGGCCTGAATTCAATTCCTGAATTCAGTGTGGTTAGCCTTAGTCTGTGTCCTTGATCATCAATGTCCTATCGCATTTCTGTAGCATCCAAATATGGCAACTTCCTTTCTGAGATATCCTAAATCTATTCTCTTCCCAATTTTTATCTGAGCATCTTTTCCTTTATCTTTAATGTCCCATCCTATTCAATTTTGATTCAATTTCCAGAAGCTTCTCCCAGTTGTGGACCCTGATTTATAAGGAAGTACTGGCAGGTCAGTTTCAAGAGTACAAAAGGGTTAGACTCCTCCAGCCCCTCTGGTTCTTCTTACCCCTGAACACTTGCATTCCCTGCTACTAGAAAAAAGCAAATTCCCTCTGCATCTCAGCTGCTGTTCTGAAATTCGCCCGCTGTACTTCCAGTGAACACCTGTCGGCTATTTTGTGATTTTTCTGTTTCTAGGTCCATCAAGCGCTGCCTGTGGCTTCACCTTCCTCCATAACACATGCCAACATCATGCAGGTCTTGGGGCTGAAGGTAGGTTGTCCCCAGTCACTTGTATCTTTGGGGTTCATAAGAATGTGTTCATAGGAATAATACTTTTTAAAGATGGCTGCAACAATATCTATCATTCTACATGCTCACATATGGCTTTAACCTCATTCCTACTGAAAAGTCGAGTCTGTGTCCTTTCTCCTTGAAAGTGGACTGGCTTTTTTTATTGAATTTTTAAGTAGAGTATAGCAGAAATGTCACTAGTGACTTCTTAAGCTGGGTCATGAAGAGTGACAGTGTCCACCTCTCCTGATGGAATACTTTTGAAGCCTTCGGCCATAGTGTAAGTAGTCTGACTTCCCAGGGGATGTCATTCTCTGAGAAAGCCCAAACCAGCTGATTTGAAGGCACAACACAAAGAGACCCTGATACCACATGAAGAGAGTGAGTTGCCTGGCCAGCCCTCAGCTGCTTCAGCATCCACCATTCCAGCTCCAGCCGCCATCTGACTGCAACCTTGTGAGAGACTTAGAGCCAGAACAACCCAGTTGAGCTATTTCCAAATTTCTGGTCTGTAAATGATAAAATGTTGTTGTTACTTTAGGCCCCCCAGTTTTGGGGCAATTTGTTACACAGCAATAAATAACTGAAATACCTTGTCACCTCGTTTTGTTATAAATATTGGCCATAGGATTTTGCTATTGAATTACTCTAGCTGTTTTACATGGAGATTTGGAAAGATTATAAAACTATGCTACCACTGCCACTATCTTCCCAGAATCCCCAGCAGAGAATTTTTAAGAAGTCACTAAGGTGACACTAATGTCCAGCCAGTTTTGAGAACCACTTGCTTACATGCACTGGTTTTAATATATAACTCTCAGCTCTTGGAGTCAGCTTTATATGTGGGCTTTCCTGTGGGTTTATATGGTCCAATATCACCCAGACTCACCATGAAGTGAGTGAAATTGAACTGATCAGATGTAGAGTAGATTCTCCATACCGCCTTGCTGTGCTTCTACAAATTTACCTGCTAAGAATGTGATTGGTACTTGGCATAATTTCTATGGGCAGTGATTGGCATCTTCTAGTCAACTTTCTTCCTGTTGTTTTGTAGCTGATAGATATCCCAAGTGAATTAATGGGGGAAAATCCATAAATGATAATATAAACATTTCTTTCCTATGTACGTATTTGGAGTGGAGTGCTTTCTGTTTTATTTAAAATTATTCCACCATTTATAAGTCATATTGACATCATAATAAGTGAGTTCTTTTATGCAGAATGTTTCCAGGTCCAAAAAAAGGGAACATTGACAATAACTAGGGGAAATTGTCATATCTTGTAATTCAACCTCGTGTGATCATTTGGATTTTTTTCCTCTAAACATTCATTTCCCTCCTTTTCTCACCATGGGCAGAGTGCACTTCATCATGTTGTTTATGTTCAGTCCGACCCTCTGACTATTTTGGTTGATGGAATGCTACTAGACATGACATGAGCAGAGGCCTTGCAGGGTCTGGGTTGCATCATCCATTCTGGTGAACCACTGTAAATAGAGCTTGCACCAATTACTGCCCCCTGAACCTGGGCCCCAGAACAAAGACCTGTGTAGCAGGCCTAACTCAACCTACTGCCAGGATCCAAGCCCAGCCTACCCACATCTTAAAGCAGAGATACCCATCCTGGATCAGCCAAACTCCTGTTCCTCTGCAGAGCTATAAGCACAGTAATAGATGTTTGTTTGGGGAAGCCACTGGTTTGCATAATTTGTTATTTAGTGTTGTGGCAGCATTCAACCAAAATTCCAGGTATAGTCACATCATAGTTAACTGCATATAGACCAAAAGTCAGCAAACCAAATCCAGC